>NW_003307562.1:1321877-1338705 GCF_000143455.1 Volvox carteri f. nagariensis
AGAAGGGAGGGGACAAGATGGGGGGGACAGGAACTGGGGGGGGAAAGGGGAGGGATCGGGGGGAGGAAAAGGGGGAGAAAAAGGGGGTTAGGAGGCGGTCAAAGCGAAATCGGAACTTGTGACTTGCGAAGTTCGGACAGAGGAAATACCCAAAGGGGGAGGGTTGGGTGCTGGCGGCTTGGGAGCCGGCAGGGTCGGCTTGTTCGGGATTTGGGGAATGGGAGGACAGGTACACTCGCCCCGTTACGCATTGTGAACCACGTTGTGTTGCGGCGCGTTTTTACTGTTTTTTAACTGCACTGCGCTATGGCTTGAATGGCTGGGTTACAGTTTCAGCTGGGTTAGACCGACCACCCGATTGCTGGTAGCGCTCTGCCCCGTTAATCTGTGCTATTGTGTCGTATCGTGTCGTATTGTGTCGTACTGACTCTTTTCGGTTGGTTGTTATCGCAGGCGTTGCATGCGGCCCCCGACGTGATCGGTGCTGGGACGGAGGTCGGCCACGGTACGACAGCCGGCACTGAGTACGGCAGCGTGGTGGGTGAGATGGCGGCGGCAGCGGGTGAGGCGTGATGTAAGGCCGCCTGGCAGGAAGGGCCTGCTTGGGTTTAGCGCCGCTGTCGCCACGGGCGCTGGTGCTACTGCTGTCGCCACAGCGCGCGGTCGGGATGTGGTCCTCCCCTTCAGGCAGTGACGGCGCCCGGGTGGTGTGTCTAGTTGCCTGTTGGGGCACCGCATCCACGAAGTTCGCAACCGCGTGCCGGTAATAAGAGGCCGCATGTGGAGGGGTATGTAAGTATGTATCGAGTGTGTGTATGTGTGTATGTGCGGCATGTGTGTATGTGCGGCATGTGTGGTAACTGGTGTTAATGGAAGAATGGTCGATCAGGCTGCGTGGCTTGTATGTATGTATGCATGCATGTTAGCATGTCAGCATGTATGTATGTATGTTGGTCTGCAATTGTCAGGAAGCAAGGGCGCAATGATATGTGTGCGCATTACAACACCAGGTACGCCCGTCGCGCCCTAGCGGGTGAGTTGTAAAGTAAAAGCAGCGAGAACCTGCAAGAAAAAAGGGGCATGCCGAAATAAGTGATTGTGGCGCAGGCAGGT
This sequence comes from Volvox carteri f. nagariensis, assembly GCF_000143455.1. Taxonomy (NCBI): domain Eukaryota; kingdom Viridiplantae; phylum Chlorophyta; class Chlorophyceae; order Chlamydomonadales; family Volvocaceae; genus Volvox; species Volvox carteri. Next base: position 1,322,991 of record NW_003307562.1, read on the forward strand.
GGTAAGATGCAGAAAGGTGATGATACATCCGCTGAGCACCTGCCCGGGGTCGCCCGGTGACCGGCTGGCTGTCGGTCATCATGTGCCGGAGCATGTTGGGCTGCAAGTTTGAAATGTCATTCCGCGACATGACATAAAAACACACGTTGAGTTATTAGGGTTTTAGGGGGTTGTGTGGATTCCGGTATGGGCGGTGCGCGTTGTGCGTTGTGAATTTTTAAGGGCTTCCTGTTTCCAATTCTTGTCGCATACAAAATGCAGCATGCTGTACATCTCGTCAAGCAACCCGCGAGTCTCGTCGGCTTTTAGACTGTGTGCGTGTGTAACTTCATCATCGAGGAGCTGCACGTTCGCGCTTTTCCTTTTTTCTTTACGAAAGGGTTGAAAAAATTTGCCGTTTATTTAGTTTTCTGTCAGGCATTTGTTTGCTTGCTTTGCGGCTGTGTGTATCATATATCCGGCAAATCCGGCTGGTTTCGAATTTGAGCATATGGAGCCAATCAATGCAGGACGGCCCTGTGCAGTGTTGCCTGGTTAGTTGCGAGAAGAGAAGTAATAAAAGGAATTAAGGGTGAAAACAAACAAACAGAACACATGGGCAATAATTTCATTACAATTCTCTCGGCACCATCATTTGTATTCCTGTTTTGTGGCGGCTGTGTTATGTCATGTTGCGTCATGTGCCGAGGTTTTCAGTTCTTTTCTAATCTAGGTCGATATCCCAAATATGCCTCGGCAACAATCTTTTGTAAGCCAGGCGTTTCCCTCCTCTTCCACCTCCCTCGTCTGATGCAAGGACGGGCGGGGTGGCCACCGCTGGGTGCAGTGTTATGTATGCGATGTTCAGAGCGGTTAGCCTCCTAAAAGTTGTCTTTTTTGACAGGAAGACAAATTATCATTTAGCTGCGGTTCACTTTGATTGCCATCCGACTGCCGACTGGTTGATTCACTTTGTTTAATGCAAAGCGAAATGGTGGAAGGGACACTGAAAGGTGGAGTAAATTTCAAACCGCTGCTTATGTGCAATCCCATTGCCCGTCGACTCCAATGTAACGCGACATTTAGGCCTAGCATGCAGGTATCTTGTGCTGTGGTTTCTTAATATACATACATAACGTTGTACGACCGTTGTACTTGTCTGTCGTACCATTGTACTGCGTTAGATCGTGTGCTATGTTAGGGGGTGAGACCGCCCTCGGACCCCTCTCAAGATGTCAGCGCCAAAAGTTGCAAAATGTTCCAAAGGGAAGCTTCTACATATTTGTATTAATTATTTTTGTCGCGGGTGGGATGCGTGCTTTGCGGAAATGAGTGTTTGCCACCTGAACGCGACGGCAGCCAGGTATCAAAATTCAGGAATCAACACAGCGCAATGGAATGGAAACGGCATTTGACATTACAGCTTGGACGACCTTTGTTGCAGGTCATGTCGCACCCGTGCTTTCCTTCAGCACCTTTTGCCTGTTTCGTGCGCCGGGCTGATCATCCATAAGGAAGCACGGATTGCTGGGGCACTGCGGGGTTTGGAGTCATTTTGGCAACCCTAAGCTGGTATAACCAATCACGTGACTCCCCCTGTGCATCACCTCTTTCCCAAAAAAGTCTTCCCTTTCGAAGCTGTTGTCTGCATCCATGTACTTACACTCCTTAAAAGCCGACCTCATGCCGATAGCAAACATCATTTTCTTTTAACCAACGAAAACCGTCAAGTCCTCACCATCTCCTCCGGGCCCAGCCCTGGCATGCTAGTGTTGCCGCCTCCACAACCTCGCCCTCGCCGCTGCATGTTTAAGAAGCTGGAACCGTCGAACAAGAGCACCTGTACGCCGACAGGAGACATACATCCATAGATACAGACATGCAAACAGGCAGGTGGCTGGCAGAAGTTAAGGCCTGACGTCTGCCCCCGGATGTCCCGGGTTCAAATCCGCCTGTCGACCTTCTGGTATATGAGAGATGACGAACGTGGAGGTGGCCTCCCCTAAGTTATGGACGGTCCAGGACGTAACTGTATCAACTTGCGAGCAAATCATGAACAAAGTTGTGACGCCGTTGATCCGGTAGATTTGGTTGGATGCGAATGGTGAGTTGCTGAACCCAACGTATACATTCTGAAGTCGGATGGGGTGAATGGAATAGGGTGCCCCTCTCGCAGGGGAGAGCAGGGAACTGCCTCGGGAAAGGGGGCTGCTGGTGAAGCTATACCACCCTGTAACAACATACGTACAAACAAGCCTGCTACCCAATCCAACGACGCATGGGGTGCCCACATTAACCTCAGTCCTTCACCACCACCCCTCCCCAATTACCCCTCGATCCGTTTTGCCCCTTCTAGATAGGCCCTCCCGTGTCGGGGGGCCGGCAGTGTGCTTGCGACGCCGCAGCAGCCAATTACAACTGCAGCAGCAGTCACACAGAGGCCGTTGCGGTTCTGACAAGCCTCTGAAACGCTGGCATTTCGTTATGTGTGTGTGTTTGCCTTTTCGCCTGTCTGACGGCATGCTGTATGACCTCATGCCACAAAGAGGTTTGTTAGCATTGGGCTCTGAAAAGCTTTCCCTTCAAGCCCTCCAACCTTTGCCTTAATTGCTTTATCAAATGCTTCCTAGCTCTTATCAAATGCTGCTGTTACCATAGTCGCTTCTGTTGCAACTGTTGCTGCTAATGCTGCATTTCCTTGTGCCGGTATGGTTACTGCCACACATTGGCCGGATACCTCCTGGCCCACCAATCATTTGACTGCGCAAAAGAGAATCTCTTCAACACATCCAAGCGGCCTACCCAACCGCTCACGGCCCCCCTTACTCCCGCCACCTATCACCGATTCTCAACCCAACACACGTCTATCCATCCATCCATCCATCCATCTATCCATCCACCTAAACCAACCCCGGGGTTCACCTCCTCCTCCGCCCGTCACCAACCACCAGCCACATCGTGGCGGTGCTGTTGCAAACAGCTGTGCGGTGTCGTACGGTGCAATGCAGCTCTCCGTCTCAAGATCCCTCCACACCCGCACAAAGCAGCATCAGGATGCACCATCACCAGCAGCAGCGGCAGCAGTAGCCAGGTGTACGGGAGTGCGGACGCAGACCGCAGCCATGGGCTATGCTTGCATGAGGGCGAGGACGCACTCCACCGCGCACGGCCGTGTCTGCGGGGCAACAACACGTAATGACAAGAGTTCCCCTCCAACACCACCAGCCCGGTTAGGCACAGCAGCCAGCCACAGATTATCAGCCATTCAGAAACGTTAACGGCAAAACGTGGGGCCTCGTAACCTTTCAGCCGCGGCCGCCAATCACCACCACCATCCCCACAACCACAGCTGCAGAGCCTTGCAGAACCCTGCAGACAGCCACAGTCCCCATCACCACAGCAGCTTATTCCCTTCTCTGCCCGTTCCTCACAATCTAAAAGCTTCAATAGGCAGCAGCGCCACAGCGCCACAACTCCCCTTCCCTACCCCGCACAACACACACACACACACATGCGCATGCACCGCTCACGCTTCCCTAAGGATTATAGTCATATCCCCGCACAGCTCGATTGGTCATTGGTCCATGGCCCCCCTTAGCTCCTCTACCCCTCCGCTCCATGCGTCATCGTGTTGGCCATATTGCACCACCCATGATGACGGGAGGAGCCCTTCCCAACGGCCATCTTCCGCCGTCATCTCAGCCGCAATTGCGGGAGAGAAGGGCATGGCAACGGCAGCCGCCGCTGTGACGGGCTGTGGCGTGGCCGTAGCAGCCCAGGTCTACAGCCCAGTGTGCCGCAGTACACAGTCCGCCGCCCCGTGGAAAGTAGGAGGTGTTGGAGAAGAAGACCAAGGAGGAGGAGAAGGAGAAGGGAAGGAGGCTTTGCGAGTGGGTAATATATTGGGGCAAGAAAGCCGCCAAGGTAAAAGGGGTGAGAGGGGTTGAGTGCGAGAAGGCTTGGCGGCTACAGCTGCCACTGCGGCTACGCAGGTCGTCTGCCTGACGGCGTTACTGCGGGAGGGCTGCCTCCTCCCTCAGGCGTGTGTGACCCCCGCCGGCTGACTGGACGGGAATGGCTGGTAGGTGGAGGACAGGGGTGGGTTCAGACTGTCGGGCTGTGGGTGTTAGGGAGGGAGGGAGGGAGGGAAGACAAACCACGAACGAGTGAAGGTGATGCCAAGGATAGGCGGATACGCCAAAAATAGGAACTAGAAGTGACTTATGTGTCAGTTGCGATTTGTGGAGGAGGAATCTTCGCGGTGATGTAGAGAGGAGGGAGAGAGACGGACAATGTGTGTGCGTTGTGTGTGTACATTACACACGTGGTATTGTTGTGGCGTTCCACAAAATGAATTTCGGCCGCCGCAATAGCGGTATGCCATGCGACAATTTGTGCATAATTCTTGAACAAATAGTGAGATGGGGGATAAGACGAACCACTGGCGAATGAAGCAGATACGAGAGATAATGACGGATAATGGAAGGAGGGAGAAAAAAGATGACAACAATAATGATTGAGAGCGCTTGTCACACCAGGGGGTTCTTCGCAGCATGCGAGCAAAAATGTAGAGCGTGGGTGCGCCAGGAGCCCCTAGGCAGCGGGCATGCTTCATTGCAGATTTGGATAATAAAATACAAAACCGGAGACCGAGTGCCGAAGACGTGCCACACGGTAAAGAAGCGGGCTGGACCCTCGCCCCAATCCGAACGAATTTTTTTTATTTTCTGTCAGGGAGTAGAATACCTCTCACAGAAAAAGATACATCTCTGGAATGTCTTTGGTGAAAAATATACGCAAGATGTTAAGAACCAACGATCAAAAAAGAACCCAAGAGACATTTTCCCTCCCCCCAACAATGACATTGGGGGGTTTCTACCAGCCGAAGTAGAGCTGGTAGCCCCGGCGAGCACCCAGACATATCTAAGCTACCTGCGGTGGCTGATATGCGGCGAAGGGATCGCTGGCTGGCATCCGGGCATAGGCGCCTGGCCCCCCGGAGCCGCTGCTACCACCAGCGTTGGTCTGGGTGACCGGCTGGTACGGCACCTCTCCTTGAGAAGCGGAGCGATGCAGAGACCACGCTAGCGCGCCGCCAACCAACTGCGGAGATCAGTTGGGTTTGATGGTTGGGGAGTTAAGGGAATTTGCGATTGGGAGGAGTTCGATGATATACACTTTTGGGGAGTAAAAATTATTTGGAAGAGGTCTAGCAGGTATGGGAGAAGTAAAGCGCTCTTTAGTGGAGGCGTTTTCAAACTTCCGCGGAGACCTCGGTTGGCTGCCAGGGGCATGCGGGTCCAAATGCACGTCGTTGCCGAGTGAGAAACTCTTTCCTAGCAAAGCAAAATATGGGTACAGTGTGGTGGGCAAATTAATGCTGCTCGGGACTTCCTAGCTAAGGAGTCGAAAAAAGAAACCCTAACATTCTGGACCCATCCAACAGGAACATGGCATGATCTTAATATTCCCCAAAACACGTTGAACAAGGTTCTTTGCCTTACATGGTTAGCGACTTGCTTTCCGCACCTTGGCAAGCATTTCGCAAACAGTGAAGAAGATAAGCCACCCCCGCCCATGCACCCCGCGTGTACTGACGGAAAGACGAATGATGTCGATGATTACTGAAGAAGGGCTGAAGATGGCGTACTGCATGATGAAAACAAAAGTTGGAAAATGCGACACTGGGCTATAGCGTCGCGGGTGCGTCTCAAACACACCAGAAGAAGGAGCTCGCTGGAGGCAAGATAAATGGCAAAGAGCCCCATCACCGCAGTGCTTCCAGAGACGTCAGACGCCCAGATGGATGATAAAAGCGCTAGACCGAGCGTCGTAATGGATGCGAGCGCGACATATGATGCCCGCTGACCTTGGAATGCGGGAGGCACCGACGGGCCCCCATTTAGGGGGAAGTTCATGTTAAGCATCGTGAAAAGATCCTTGCGTCGGGTGTCGCAGCTGCTGCCTCCAAAAAAGCAAACGTCGCTCTAAGACAGGTATACTTTACAAAGCATAACCACCGTGTCGATGGACATCGGGGCAAGAGTTTCTACGGGGCGTTCAGTGCGTTAGTATAACAGTTGTGTCGTACGCGAATTCCCGACGAGCAAGTCCGCCCCCGGACGACAGTACAACTGCCTTTTGCTCGCTAAAATTAGGCAAGCGTCGCACTGCTGAGGCAAGAGCCCGTGCGTTTTCTTTGACTCTCTGACCTGGCAGCCGTCTCGGGCAGGAACGGCACGAGCTGCAACCAGGAAAAGCACAATTTTGTAGGATAAGAATATAATTTCATCAACAGTATTAAGTCAATCTCCGGGGTGCACCGCACGATTATCTTTCCAGGCGGCCTGCTCAGGTCCGCCGCATCGTACGCCATGCCTCGACCTTTTGCAACTACCGCGCGCTCTACATACTCCAAATCCGTCCTGGGTCCTGTTTTCACATCTTCGTTTCCAGCAGCACCGGCGCGGCGTTTGCCGCCGGCTAATGCGGTCACCCGAGATCCCCCGAAAGGCGCCGGCGCCGGCGGCAAACGCTCCCCCGACGGTCAACGCCGCGTGAAAACCAAGCCCCGTGACGCTGCGCCGTCAGCTCCAACACCCACATCCCATTCTCAAACTCCGTCGCCTCGGACGCCTCAGCCCAGAGCGTCTCACCTGAAAACCCAGCGGCGGCAAGCCAACGGCACAGCGCCACGGTCAGCGCCGCCGCCGCTGCCGCCGCCGCCACCACCTCGCGGGCCTCCCCCGAACTCCCCGGTTCATGTGGGTCAACGACTGGAGCTATCGTGTGCCAGACTGGCTTTGGAGGGCAAGGTGGGTGAGGTTAAACATTGGCGATGGCGCCAGCCCTGTATTGTCAGGGGTAAGAGGTGAATGTGTATGTATGTATGTGTGTGTGTGTTTGTGTCTGCGGGAAGGTAGGGAGGCGGAGTGCTTGCGAGGGTTGGATTTGCAACATTTCTCCTCGCCTGCAGATTGATTGCAGTTCCGACAGAAGGAAGACGACGATGTTCTTGCTGCCTGTCTTTCTAGTACAGATGTGGGATGTCTGTACGTATGTGTGTTTTCCCATGTACGAATGGATGTGTATATGCGCATACGTGCGTGGAAACGTACGAAGTTTAATTTCCCCCCTTCCCCGCAACTCAACGAACCCAATCCTGGCACACGCCAAAGAGCTCCCAAAGAGCTCCACCAAACGACACCACTTTTACAAGCTAGACATGCAGTTAACCGCCAACAGCTAACCGCTAAACGCCAACGGTCTGTCCGGCCGTGCAGGGCGTGTGCCTGCTGCCCCCCACGGGTTTCGTGGTGCTGGTGGAGAGGGCGCTCCCCGGGGAGGAGGTGGTGGCGGAGGTGGTGTCCGTGAAAAGAGGCGAGGGAGCGGGGTATGGGGGGAGGGGAATGGGGTAAAGGGGGGGATGAGGGGGGAAGCAGGGGCTTGAAACACACACGAAGGTTACTTAGACAACTGCTCTTACGTCTAAAAACAGCAACTGCCGTTAATTAGAGTCCAAAGAGCAGGAGTGACAGCAGCAATTCATCGATATTTTTACGTGAGAAAATTTGCCAGCAACTCATCGGTATTTTTATTTTGCGCGTTGTGCCTCGTACTTGTGCTTAGCGTCTCAATCTCCATCGTTGTGTAGGAAGAATCTGGGTCATTGCTGCCGTAGAAGTGCCGTACCATTAGAGGCATCGTATGAAGTATATGACGGCATGACGGCGGTTTGGGGGGGGGGAGACGGGCGGAAAGAAGACGTGTTTTGCGATGTGTATGCCGTGCCGTACATATGCAGGGTGGGGTTGAGGGTAGGGAACGAGGGGGAAAAGAAGGGGGTAGGAACGGACTCAGCGGGGTATGGGGGGAGGGAAGGGGCGAGAGGGGGATGTCGAAAAAATAGGGGGAGGAAGGGAGAGGAAGACGAACCACAAACGAGTGAAGCTGCTGCCAGGGCAAGAGTGTACCAGACGTAAAACTGACCGAAAGGCGTCCGTGAAGACCGGGACCGCGAGGAAGGGAGAGGGGGGGGAAACCGGTGCATTTCCTAGAAAGCTGATGAAACAAGTTCGTCCTCTTCTTTCGTACGGCCAAATCCGCAGGTTATGCTGAGGCGCGCAAAGTGGCCAGTCTCAGTCCCCACCGCCATGCCGTACAGGCGCCATGTCCGTACTTTGGCCCGTGCGGAGGTTGCACGTTGCAGAGCCTGCAGTACGAGGCCCAACTGGCGGAGAAGAGAAATCAGGTGGCTGGGTGGTTGACGGTTTTTAAGGACCCGGCGGCGCGGGTCTATTCCCGGAAGTGGTGGTTGTGGCAGTTACATGGCCTAGCGTGTGACGGCAGGTGTATGTACGACATGACCAAACCCCTAGGGTACGGGACACATACACACATTGGCGACGGGAGTGATGAAGGAGAGGCGGTTAGGCGGGGGACTAAACAGCAGTAACAGTAGCAGCAGCGGGGGCAGTAGCAGTGGGGGCAGTAGCAGCGCTCAACTTGGGTCGACGTCAAACCCATATCATATAAGAACACAACACACGCATAGATACATACATACACTCGCACACAGCTCACTGCCCCACCATACGTTGTCACCTTGCAGGTGGAGCAGACATTGCGGCGGGTGGGGAAATTGGGACCCTCCCTGGACATGCTGGCGGAGGAGGCGGCGGCCGCTCAGGGCGGCGCCGGCGCCGTCGGAGGGGTATCCGCCACAGTGGGCTGCCGTGAAACGTTTGCGTACCGCAACAAGGTACGGCATTGTACAGCATTCTTCGACCTGTGCATCCATGTAACTATGTGTGTGTCTCTCCCCCGCCCTCTCTCGTTTTCAGGAAGTCAGCGCCGCGTGTGTAGTGAGTTCTGTGTATATTACCTTCCCCCCAACCCCCTTTGCTTTGCCTTCCTCCACCTAATCACCCCTAATTCACCTGGATACCGTACGGCAATTGGTACGGCAACCATGAATTCCTCGAATTCAAAGTGCCTTCTTGTCCGCGCATGTTCCACATGCACGCATCTTCCCTCTCTGTGTGAACACATCCGCCCTGAAACACACACACCCTCCCTCCCCCCCAACCCCCCATTTCCCCCGACCCCCCAAACCCACTCGCTCGTGGTTCGTCTTTTCCCCCAAACCTGGATCCAGATGATGTTCCACTTCAGTGCGAGGTGCTGGTTGGCGCCGGAGGATGACGTGGCGGAGGACAGGTACGGGATTTAGGGCTGTTGCTGCTACTGCTGCCATTGCTGCTGCTGCTACTGCTGCCATTGTTGCTGCTGCTACTGTTGCCATTGCTGCGGGGTATAATGGGGGCTCCAAAAAGGGGTCGGTGCGGAGAAGTGTGTGACCAGGCGCCGGCCGTGTGTATTGGTTGGGTCACCCGGGGGGGGAGGGGGCTCGAGAGGGGGGAGCTTGGGGGGGAAGACGAACCACGAGCTTGGGGGGCCGGGAGGGGGGGGAAAAGGGGCGAGGTGCCGGAGAAGATAGGCAGGTAATCGGACAAAATGGAGGGCGAGAGAGTGGAGAGGGGGAAAGAGAGAGGGGGAAAGAGAGAGAGAGAGAGAGAGTGAGTTTCAGGAATGGCTCAGTGGGGGAGGACGGGGGGTGAGCGAATGAGGGCGGGAGGGAGAGAGGGAGGGAGAGTTAGGTTTTAGGCAACGTTAGAGGGGGGAGTTGGAATGCGTGGCTTGTGGTTGGGTTTGCTTCCTACCATCATTTCCGAAAACCACTGCTTAATACTCCAACAGCCCGTACGCATACACCACCGCCAAAACCAAATCCACTCGCGCGCGAGCAGGCCGTGCCTGGGACTGCTTCGCCCGGGTACGGCAGACGTGGTCCTGCCGGTTGTACAACACGGCTGCAAGCTGCAGGTCTGTGTGTGTGTGTGTGTGTGTGTGTGAGCGCGCGCACGTGTGCCTATGTGTGTGTTTTGCTTGTCAGTGAATGGCCCCCACCCCGCCCCACCCCACCCCACCTACCAACCGCAGCTAACCCCCTTTTCCACGGCCTAACCACCCGCCACGTTTTCTGCTCCGCGAATGTCACCGTTCACCACTAACAACTTCCAACCGCAAACCAGCAACCTCCGTGACTTGTCGCAACCGCAAACTGTCCTCCGTAAATGCCCTTTCCTGTCATGTCATCCAAATCTCAATCCCCGACCCTCCATTCAACCCCCCTCACCACCACAACCCGCGACTCCCAACCCACGCACATACACACCTCATCAGGGATCAGAAGCCAACGCCATGCTGGTACGTGTCGAAGAATTGGTTTCGGAGGCGAGCCTGTTGCCGTACAATCACTCGTCCGGCAAGGTGGGTGAATGAGCGCGCACAAATCCTGACTTGTCAAAGGTCCCCCTGCCCTCCCGTGTACGGCAGTTTTGCGCTGCTCGTATGTCCCGTCCTGCCCCTGTCCCGCATTCCACCGTTATATGATTTGCCGTACGTGGCCTATACCCTGCCGTACAGGGCGTCCTGAAGCACCTTGTCATCCGTAGCGGCGGCGGCGCTGCACCCTCTGACGGGTCAGCGACGGCTGGGGAGGGTCGGGAGCTGATGGTGGTGTTTGGGGTGACCCACGGGTCAGCTGTGAAGCAGCTTAGACCGGTGGCGGAGGCGCTGGGACGCGAGTTTCGGAGCCTGGTGAGCCTGCGTGCTTTGGAGGGGGGTGTTGGGTGTATTGGGGTGATGTGGTGTGGGCGCCGTAGCGCCCCTAGCGCCGTGGAGGGTATATGGCGGGAGGCTGTGCACTGTACGGAGTGGCTATGGGGAGGACGCAGCGGCAGCGCAAGCATCTGGCTAAATTCCCCGTCCCGTGCGTCATGGCGTCATGATGTCGTGATGTCGTACAGGCGGGCGTCGCAGTCCAGGTGGTGGCGCCACCACAGCCGCTGCCGCCATCTCGTGGCGGCGGCGGCGGTAACCCTCCAGGGACCTCCCGACAGCGCGGCGGCGGCGGCGGCGGACGGGCCCGGAGTTCCCGTCACAGCCAGAGCCAGGCGGAGGTATCCTCCGACGTGGTTGACGGCGGCAACGCCGACGCCGATGGCGGCGACGACATCGACAGCCGAAGCCCCGTGACGCTGCTGTACGGCACGCCGTACATCCACGACGTCCTGGGCGGCCTGAAGTTCCGTATCTCCCCGGGCTCGTTCTTCCAGACCAACACTCGGCAGGCCGAGGTCCTGTACGATGTCGTACGCCGCGCCGCGGGGCTGCGGCCAGGTGCCGTAGATACGGTATTGGATCTGTACTGCGGTACGGGCACCATTGGCCTCAGTTTGGCGGGAGAGTGTCGGCGGGTGTTGGGCGTCGAAGTCCTGGGTAGGTCGTGGCGGCTAACTCCTCACCCCATCCACCCATTCACTCTCTTCACACATCCCACCCACTCTACACACCACACACACACACACACACACACACACACTCTCTCTCACACACACATTTTCCCGATTGAGAGCTGTTAGATTCACCTCCTACATACATCTTTTCACCTAGCCATGTGGTTATGTGCAGGCATCTAGGCGTGTCATGTAGCCGCACACGGTCACGGTGGTGTGTTTTCCCCGACCTGTTACCCGCGTGAAGATCATCATCACCCTGCCCCGAGAGCCCCTGGAGGGCTCGAACGCACCCCCCCACACACACAAAGTCTTCCAGATCTTTCTATTCCCAACATCCTCTTCAGATCTGACCGTCCTCCATCAATCCATCCACCTCCGCCCCTTCATGGACGCCCCCCCACCCAGTAATGCTCCGCAAGACTAACAAACCCAGAACAGCCAGACAGAGAGACAGACAGACAGATAGACAGAGAAACGAACAGAGGCAAACAGCCGCAAACAAGCAAATCTCACCGCACGGATGTTAATAGCCTATGGTATACTTTAGTGACATACATACATACATGCTGTGGAGCGGCTGCGTTGTGTGTTGGCAGTCTGAGTGGGTCGGGAGCACACAAGACTAACCGACTTGTGCTGTGTGCTCCCGACCCTTGCGCTGTGTTTCGGCTTTGGCCCCCGGCTCTCGCGGCCCACAGTGTAATCTAAGTCATACATACATATATACGTACATGTTAACCCCCAACATGGACAGAGTCGGCGATAGAGGACGCCCGCGCCAACGCCGCGCTCAACGCCATCTCCAACGTCGAGTTCCTCTGTGCTGACGTGGACACCCTCCAGCGCAACCTGACAGCCGCCGCCGCCGCCGCCGCCGCCATTGACCCCGCCGCCTCCGAACTCCTGACCGAGGCGCCGGCGGCGGCGGCGGCGGCATCCCCGACAGCGGTGACCACACCCGACGTCGTGATTGTGGACCCGGCACGTGGCGGCCTGACGCTCGACGCCGCCTCGTTCCTGAGCCGCTGCGGCGCCCGACGTGTTGTGTACGTCAGTTGTAACGTAGCCACGCAGGCACGTGACCTGGACCGATTGTGTAATGGTTCCGGAGCTCCCTTCCGATTGGTTTCCGTACAACCTGTGGACATGTTTCCTCACACGGATCATGTGGAGACGGTGGCGGTGCTGGACCGCAAGGAGTTGACGACGGCGGCTGCGGCGATGTGACGCAGTAGTAGCGAGTGGGAGAAGATGGAGCGATCGAGGTGCCGCCACCCGCAGTGTGATGGTGGTGGTGGTGGTGGTGGTAATGGTGGAGGTGATGGCGGTGGTGGTAATGGTAATGGTAATGGTGATGGTGGTGGTGGAGTTGATGATGGAGGTGCAGGTGATGTTTTTGGTGGAGGTGATGATGGTGGTGGAGGTGTTAGTTGCGTGTGACGCTGCTTGCACGGCCTGATGTTGGTTGTCTGTTCCTTGGCGCCCTGGGACGACTGACACGCGCGTGCGTGTGTGTGTGTGTGTATGAGGGGGGCCGGGTTGAGGCACGAATGGGGGCCGGTGCGGGTGGTAGGGGTGCTGCCGCCTGGACTAGGCTGGCTGAGTGCAAGGAAGGTGGGCATGCTAGGTTTGGGGCTCACGGTTATATGAAGGCATTTTTAAAGCCTCTACGGCTAAAACGATGGACCTTGACAAGGTATTTAAAAGCATGGAACAGGCGGAGGTGTACGGTGAAGTACGGGACGTTTGAGCTATCCTTGGCTGCGCGATGAGATGAATAGATTATTTTGTTCAGCATGATGCAGTATGCGGTTTATTGTAACCTAAGCGGCATGGCTCTAGATCCGGCAATGTGCGTGTATTACCGTGGACGTGCATATAGCAATGTTTGTGGAAGCGCACAGATGTTCCAGCCATGGCAGAGATGTTAAAGTGATTGGATATCCGGGTTCGGCTTCAGGCTGTTCATGTGTTCCGCCGTATGATAAGGCCCGATGACCCTTATCCCCCTTCCAAAGGGTCTGCAGAGACGACCTGCGAACAGCAAGTCTATCGCCACCTACATATCTTATGCATAGATAGCGTTCATTTGTGGGCCTGGCATCATACGGCAAACTTTCAGCTGACCAACTTGAGGCCGATTTCCTCAACCTAGTTACATGACAAAATGATCATTACACCTGAAAATTGATGTTGTTTAGGTTGATGCTTAGCTGTTAGAGTAATAAGACTGTTGGCGTTTTGTTGTTGGGACGTCAATTTCTGCTCAGCCGACAGTTACTTAGCTCTATTCAACTTTACGGGAAGCGAGCGGTGATGGGGACTTGAACGTTAATAGAAGACGGTTGCCTGGGCTCACGCTAAAGCTGGCCTAGCAAGTCCGCCGTCGTGACTTGCCCACGCGGACCAGCGTTGCTTCACTTGATAATTCGGTGGCCTCAGCATGAATAGTATGAGCAGTCATTCAATGCGTCAGCGTCCAGGCAGCACAGGCCCGGCGGCGGCCCTCAAGTGGGTAGCTTGTGTGATGTGCACGCGCCGACGACGTCCTGATTCTCGACGACGGGGAAGCTAATTGATACAGTTTTATTTGCAGAACATCTTCGTCACAATGTCCAGTACCTTCTAGCGGGAGGGGCGGCACGGCAAGCACAAGTGGCCGAGGGCAATTCACGCTTGCACCGGTTCGCGCCGGGCGATTAACCCGCCGGCGCGTCTTCATTGAGGCAGCGGCTTTGCAGCAAGGCAAGTCCGTCTATAAGACGTGTACCTTGGATGTTGCTGCTGATATGGGTGCCCATGAGACATTCGGTTGGGTGTCCGCAGGCGGACTTGGGCTGAGCGAGCTGCTCGACAAGGACATGGTAGAGCCAGTTCTCACACCTCGGCGCATCATGAACCGCCGAATAAAAAGGTACGCGCGCCCATTCCATCCTATACCAAAGCCGCGCTGCCTTGCGCCAGCTGACAAAATCTTGTCGCAATCTTTCTCAAACTTACCTGCGACGTTCCTCCCGCAGCTGCCGATCGCCGGCGTCGCTCGTGGACCTCGTCCAGGACGAAATATCAAATTTCGATCACCAAAACGTGTCTCACGCGTTATCCCGACTCGCAAAGATGTTCCCGGGCCGGACGCGTGGCCGCCCTCATCATCACCCTTCCCCCCACGTCCCTCACGCCTACAACGCCTCAGCGCGCCAGCAGCAGCTCACAGAGCTCAGACCCGCCTTGAAGCTCCTCACGCGGCGAATGCACCAGCTCATCCGGAATTACGACTCCTGGGACGTTACCCTGTCGCTGTGGTCGTATGCGCAGTTGGGCTATCACGACGAGCATGCCCTCCGTGCCCTCTGCGACGCTGCGCTAGCTGTAGCGCCCCTCTTTAAGCCCGTGGACTGCGCCAACTCGGTGGTCGCGTTCGCGTACCTGGACTACCTCCACACGGAGCTGCTGCGGCAGATTGTGGCGGTGGGTTTTTTTTATCGGAATCTGGATCTCAACGACTGGACTCGGGGTTTGGAGGATATCCGGATTTTTAGGGGATGGATGGGAAGGTTCGCCACGGCTAGGGCACGGGTCGGGTCGGGACACGGGTTTTTCCCGCCGTAGGGGGGGGATGGCAAGGGAGCGGCGTAAAGGCTGTCGAGGGTTTTGGAGCTTGAGCTTGTGGAAGGGGGAGGAGGAGGGGGTGGAGGGAGAGATCCTGGTTGGAAAGGTGGATACCCCCGGGGGAGGGGGAAAGTAACGCGCGGGTGGGTGAGGCGTGTGCCGCCTTGTGCGCGCGTTTGTGTGCGCATCAGGGTAGGTGTGCTCACGTGCGCGTGTGCATGTCTGTCTGTATGTATGGTTGTACGGAATGGCTGCCTGTACGGTAAACCTACCCAGGAAGGGGACGCAAGGCTGGGGTTACCACAACCTCCTGGGCGGTGTGCCCGGGACGATGTGCTCACTCGACTCAAACGTTTGCGCGGGTGGGTCGATTGGAGGATTCGGGCCTTCCCCCTCAGCAGCCTGGTTAAGATGGGGTGTGGTGGGGTGAGGTGGGGTATGCTGTACCGCAGCACACTACGGTGCGTGTGCTATAAGGGGTTTACATGTGCTGAAGAGGTCGGGAAGTGTGTTGCATGCCTTTTTGGATTGCCGATGTATTCAATGTGGGGGGGAGGAGGATGTTGGGTAGAGGGGAGGCGGGAAGGCGGGAGGCTGCCTGTTGGTGTTGTGTGTGTGTGCGTGTGTGTGTGTATGCCAGGCGTAGGTGACCGTGCCCCAGGTATGTTTCTTTGGGGGGGAAATGGGCCGGGTGGGAGGTGCGATGTGTGGGAGAGAAAGTTGGAGTTGTTGGGCGGATGGCCGAGCTGGCGAGTGCAGCAGCA
>NW_003307562.1:1339037-1380444 GCF_000143455.1 Volvox carteri f. nagariensis
AGGGGGGGTGGGGGGGGAGGGGAGTGGAGGGGGGGTGGGGGGAGAAGGGGAGGGGAGGCGAGGATGGGGGGGAGGGGAGGGGAGGCGAGGGGGGGGGAAGTGAGGTGGGGGGCAGTGAGGTGGGGGAGGCAGTGAGACCCTGCAGCTGGCGCGGCGGAGTAGGTGGTGCTGGTGGCGGGTGTGTATGTGTGGGTGAAAGACGAACCACAAACGAGTGAAGCTGCTGCCCCAGGGCAAGAGTGTTGGGGGGGCCTGGGAGCGCATGAAGGGCGCATGGGGGCTCCTGCCGGGCCAGATGGTGGACAGATTTCATAGGCACAGACATATAGACAGACAGACTCCAAATGAGCCGGCGGAGGCGTACAGACGTACATACACACGGAGAGGGCAAGCGATAACAGGAGCTTAGCACGTCTTGGGTCGGGTCGGGCCGTGTTGTGTTGTGTTGTTGGCCATCTTCAGAGTTGTGTCACCGGATGCGCATCACCCTGGCCACCACTGTGTGTGTGTGTGTGTGTGTGTGTGTGTGAGTGTGAGTGTGAGGGGGTCGAGGGGAAAGACGAACCACAAACGAATGAAGGGGGGGGGGGGAGGGGGCCCAGGTGATCGCTCCTCCAGCACCCCCTCCCCCCCTACGTTACCCCCTGGGCGTGTTCACGAGTTCTCACCTCTTTCCTCCCAACCACATTGTGCCCCTCTCTCCCCCCCCTCCCCCGACCTGAGCTTACTCCAAAACCTGCGCCGTGTTCCTCCGCTGTCAATCTCTGTTTTGGAATTCGGCCTTTGTTCCTCTGAGTGACTTTCTTTGCTTCGTACCACTGTTAATCCCGTCTCTCCCCCTTCCCTTTCATATGACTTCCCCCCCCCTCCCACACACACCACGATGATCACCACTACGACCACCACCACCACCACACACACACACACGCCCTCACAGGTGATGTTGGACAGCATGGACGATTTCCAGCCCGGGGAGGTGTGTCAGGTGCTGTGGGGGTTTGCCAAGCTGGGTTGCCACCCGGGGGCGACCCTGCTGCATGAGGTGGTGGCTACGGTGCATCGGAATGTACGACAGTACGGCACGCAGGTACGGGGCGGTGCGGTGGGGGGGTGAAAGGACAGGAGCTAGGGCCCGGGGGGAAACGATGGAGGGGGGGTGGGTTGCTGCTGTTGTTGTTGCTGTTGTGAGTGGGGAGCTGTCACTGTGGCCTCTCTGCACTCCGCCCGAACTGCGGCATTTGGCGGTGTGGCATTTGGATTTCAAGGGAGGAGGTGTCGTATTTGGCTTTTGCATTATCATCGTCATCATCAAATTCCTGTCCGCCCGCCCTCCGCCGCTCTCGTACACTCGTACACTGGGTGAAGGGTTCCCTGGGTTGGTACGGCAGTATTGCATATAAATCCAACGGGGGTTGCGTTCTCCCCTCCCCCTCACCCGCGAGCTCCCACATCCATAACCGGGTGTACGACACCTGACGTGGCAAACACATCAACCAACAGCCCCGCTGTGTGTCGTTTGCCTTTCCCCCTTGGCTTGCCACCACCACCACCATCAACATTAATATCCCCATTATCACCACTATCAACAACAAAACCCGCTCAACACCCGTGACTATTTGACCTAACAACAACAACACAGGAGCTGGTTCTGGTGTTGTGGGCGCTTGTACGGCTGGGTCATAAACCAGGGGTACGGTTCCTGTACGACGTGGAGACCACGTTGCTACAGCGACTGCCCCACATGGCTCCCCCCGACCTCAGCCTCTCGGTCTGGACGTTTGCGCATCTGCGGTACAAGGTACGGCAGTGTCTGTACGGCATGATGCAAGAAGCAAAGGGCCCTCCCTTTCCGCCACACACACACACCGCAGTCGGGAAAGGGGGGAGAGGGAGGGGGGAGGTATTGCAGGTACACATGTCCACGGGCGAGTAGTGGGGGTTGATAAAACTAGATTTCGGTGTATAAAAAAACTAGAAAGACAAAACCCACACAAAGATAAACTGCCTCCATACACACACCCCTCCCCCCCGCGGTACATGTGGGGGTGGGAAGAAGGGATGTACGTTGTATGATCTACGATAAAACGCTAAGACCCACGCTCAGTCATGAAGCACAGCAACGCAGGGAAGAGAAGAGCTCTTGGTTCACATTCACGAGTATGAATCCCGAATATCATTATACCTTTCACGTCCTTCCGCTCCTTCCTCGCGTTAACCTCAAAACCCGCTCTTGCTTTTGTCTTCTTTATCCCCCCTTTTTGGTCTCCCTTTTTTGGAGGAAAGGCTGTACGGCTTTTGGACGAGGTTCCCGCTGCTGTCGGTCCTCAGCTCCGAAACTGCTCCAATGCGGAGCTGTGCAGCTTGGTTTCGGGGTTCGGTACCGCACACCACTACCATCGGGTGGGTGGGGGGATGAGGAAGGGCGGGGGGAGGGGGGTGCTTTCTGGGGGCCCGATTGGGGGGCCATGAACCCTAGGGGGTTTACGGTACGGTGTGTATGTGTATACGCGTTGGGTTGGGGGTTGGGCTGTTCCCTTTTATAGTTGTATTGTCCCCTCTCTTTTCTCCCCTTCTCTCCCCACTACCGCGTCGGTAGAAATGTTTTTGGCGTGTCGCATCACCGCCATCACCGTCATCACCTTTATCACCACCACCACCTTTATCACCATGACCATCTTGATCACCATCATAATCACCATAATCACTATCATCAGCAGCATATAATCCCCTCACCCCCCCCCCGGGGGGCTTTTCGCTCCTTCCAGATGCTCCTGGACGCGGTGGCGGGGGTGGTGCTCTGCCGCATCGAAACGCTAACGCACCAGGAAGTCTGTGTCGTACTATGGACGTACGGCACCTTCCGCCACCGGCCCTCGAACGCGGACTTTAGCAAGCATATGGCCGCGACGCTGTACAGCCGCATGCCGTACTTTGCCCCCCAAGGCCTGGCCATGATTGTCAAGGCGCTAGCACAGCTCCAGTGGCGGAGTGAGCCGCTGCTGGTGGCGCTGATGGCGGCGGCGGAGACCAAAATGAACGGCTTTAAGTGAGTCACGTAATTCGGTGTCGTGCTGCCCTGCCCTGTCCTGTACGGGCATTTCGGGGTGTTTTTTTTAATTTTATGATTTAAACATATTTGCACACACACACATACATACATAGATACACATACAGAAGGCTGTCCTGTCGGTTTGCGGGGTTCGGGTCAGGTAGGAGGGTCAGAACGTTGTGCAGCTGGGGGCCGGGAGGAGAGGGAGTGACTGTTCTTTGTTCATCAACATCATCATCATCATCAACATCATCTTCGCTTGCCCGCTTGCGCCTTCTTTCCATCGGTGGTTTTTCCTGAACCATGTATTTTTTGTAACCAACTAAAACCATTTTCTGACGTGTGCATCATTGGACTATAAGCCCATCTGCTTACGTGCCTAACCCCCCGCCCCGCCCCGGCCCCCCCGTCGCGTGTCTCCCTCTCCCTCACTTCCCCCCTTTGCCCGCAAGGCCCTTGGAGCTCTCCCAGCTGCTGTGGGGCCTCACAGCTCTCGACTGCAAGGACCTCAACATCTACTACTCGGTTGTCCGGAGGTGCATCGCCATCCTCAAGGTGTGGGGCTGGGGGGCGGGGATGCGGGTGGTGGGATGTGGTGGGTTGGGGGGGTTTGCGGGGAGGGGGGGGTATGTATGAAAAGGGAGTGGCGAAGTGAGTAGAAGCTGGCCAATGAGGGATGACATCTCGCAAGGGGCGGTGCGGTGCATGTTCGTGCCTCGCTGCGACGCGAGTAGGACAGAGGTGTAGCTGTGACAGGTGGGCTGCGTGGGATTATTATTATTATTATTATTATTATTATTGTTGTTATTTTATTATTATTTTATTATATTGTTGTTGTTGCTGTGTGCTACACCTTGTATTAGGATTCACGTATATTATTAGGGCTCAAGAAACGGAATTAATTGAGAACGGGAGAGTTAGACGGGTTGGCCTTGTTACGACCCACCAAGCGGTGAGCTCGACCGACTTGGGCTTTACGTGAGAAATTACAACGTTTCCCTGGACATACATGTCCAGGGAAAACGTGAAATTTTAAGACCACGACAAAAGCATCATAGCCGCATCATGATTGGAGAATTCAAACAACGAGTTAACTCATGCTTAAGAGTTCATGCTGACACCACACATCACATCACCGCTTTTTTCATTTCATATCCACGACAGCGCAATCGACACGATGAGATGTTTTTACATTTGCGCCCTTGACTCCCTATTTGCGTCTTCCCTTTCCTTCCCTTCCCTTTCCCTTTCCTCCTGCGCTTCTTGTTCTTGTTCCGCCGGTGCGCGCCTTTCCCTTCTTGTGGCCTGTGCAGGACCCCCAGCACCCGCACTACCGAACCATGTTGCATCACCGGGTGGTTAATTCGGTTATATCCTCGTGTCAGCAACTGGGCTACGTGCCGTGGACCCTCATTGACTTTGCGGAGAGCAAGGGCATCCGCGTGAAGGAGCCGGACATCCTCAGCAGCAGAGACGAGGAGGACGAGGGGATGGCGGCGTTGCTGACGGCAACAGCGACGTCCCCGGCAGCCCGCGCAGCCGGCGACGTGGCGGCGGCAGCGGAGGCGGCGGCAACGGCCGCACCACGGCGGCAGAAGAGCCTGAATCAAGAGGCTAATGACGGTGCGGTGGAGGAGGAGGAGGAGGAGGAGGAGGACGATGTGGGTACCTCAATGGCCTGTGATTTGGCGGCGGGTCTCGGAGCTGGTCAGCGGCAGCGAGGAAATCCGCCGGATCAGCTACTGCGGCTACAGCCGCAGGAGCGGCCGCTGCAGCTACATGAGGGGGACGACGACGACGTCGAGAAGAAGATGGCAGAGGGGGGTGGGTGGGACCGTGACCATTTCGGGCCATGGGGGCAGCAACAACAACAACAACAACAACAGCAGCAGCAGCAGCAGCGGGAGCGGTTGCAACTGTGCGAGCAGCCGACGCCTCTGGACCAGCACTCGCCGCTCCGCGTCGGCTTTCCGCAACATCACAACCACCACAACCACCATCACCAGCATCACAACTTCCATCCCCAACAGCACCACCACAACCGTCACCACCACTACCCGCATCCCGGCGGCCACCGAGGTAGGCGACATAGTCCGGGGCAGAGCCGTAGCGACGGACACAGCCACGGCTATCAGGCCTCGTCGTACCAGCAACAGCAGCAGCAGCAACAGCAGTACGAGCATGACGACCAGGACGGTGATGGCGATGGCGGCGGAGGACGTGATTGGGATGCGTCAGCGGCGGCGGCGCCAAAGGTGCTAAGTCCGCGACCACGAGCTCCGCGACGGTCGGCTCCCGGGGGGGCCCATTCCGTCACCGGCCCCGTCGCCGCGGCGGAGCTGGGGGCGGCAGTGGCGGCGGTAGCGGCGGCGGTGCCAGCTCTGCCAGTCGATGCCGCCGACACCCACACGCAGACGCCGCCGGTGCCTCCTCTGCCGCAACACGGACGACAGAGACCGCCGCAACGGCAGCACCTGTCGTCCCCTTCCTCCAAATCACTAGCAGCAGCGGCAGCGGTAGCGCCGATGCCGCTGACGTCGCCGCCATCACGGCTGCAGCAGCGCCTCAATGATGTGCGGGGCCACATAAGCTCAAACAACAACAACAACAATAATAACGGTAGCAACGGTAGTAACGGTAACGGGGAGTGCGTTCCTGAGGCGGCCTGTGTGGCTTTGGAGCGGTGACACCCCCCCCCTTTTTCACACCCACACCTCTAACGGCCCGTCACTGGTTGATCCCCCCTTCCTCCTCCACCTCCTCCTCCTCCTCCACGGCCCGCTCTCCCCTGGGTTATGTGGAAGAGGACCTGCGACGGCGAGTGTTGACCAACGTTGTGTGGTGGTGGTGAGGAGGAGGAGGAGGTCCTCTCCTTCACAACAGCCCTCTTGACGATGTATCGGCTGCTCTCCGGCACGGCGCGGCACTTTGGCGTGCTGTTGTAGTTGTTCTTGGTGTTAGGGGCTTGCTGGTGATGGTGGTGGGAGGAGGAAGAGGAGGAGGAGATGGAAACAGAGGCGGGGGGAGCTCTTGGGGTGGTGGCGATGGCGGGTGGGAGGTGGTGGCCGTCTGGGTCGCACAACAGCGGAGAGGTGGTTCGCAGGAAGGCAGGCAGTTAGTTTGAGTGGTTGCGGGTCGTTGTGTGATTTCAGTTGGTTGGTGCTTGGGTTGGGTCGGGTGACGCTACCCGTTACCATTAGAGCATGTCTTCTCTAGATAGTGTGTATGTGTGTGTGCGCACGTGTACGGCAACGGCAGCGACGTCAACGGCGGCGACGGCAGCGGACGTAAGATCCTGAGCAACAGCAACAGGGGAAGGAGTGTCGGAGGAGTTCCTGATATGGAGTCTGTTTCCCCCTCTCCGCCTGCGGAAGGGATGGGCTTCCCTCGCGCCCCTGCTGTTGATGTTGTTACAGGGTGGTTAAGCTTCACCAGTGGCCTCCTTCCCGAGGCAGTTCCCTGCTCTCCCCTGCTGTTGTTGTTGTAGTGGGGGGGAGATGTAGTTCTAGTCATGTAGCAGCTCCCCTGCCAAGCTGGCCTGGTCCCTCCTCCCGCTCTCTCACCATTCGCCTCTCCCCTTGCTGGGGCTGATGTTCCCCACCCCCCCCGACCACACACACACACACACACACACACACACATGCAACCGGAATGTGCGGTGGGAGACTGCTGGACTGCCGCCTGATATGGGCGGCGGATCGCCATAATCACAAAAATGATCCGGTAGTAGAAAGATTCTTAAAACGTTGATACCGCGGCTCTAACCCCGATACGGGTATTGGCCCGTCTTGTGGAAGGGCGGGCTAAGGGACCCCAAGGGGGGGGAGACGGCCGGTCGGATTACTTCAGAGTGATGAGCTGCGGGAGGGTGGTTGTGTGTGGGCCCCATGCCCCCAAAACACACACGCACACACAGAGAGACACACAGACACACACATCTCCCATATCTCAGCTATCGTGGGTGTGTTTGTGTGTATGTGGGGGGGATTGAGATGGTTTGGTTGGGGGCCGGAACGGGAACATCAATATAGCGTAGGGAGGATAACGGAAGAGAGTGATTCGGCGAAGGCAGCGCATGTGATCATGGTCTGTGTGTGTGTGTGTGTGTGTGTGGAGGGGGGTAAAGGGGGGCTTGTCATGGTTTCGGAGGGGGGGTGTTGGTGGAAGTGCTTTGTGGTGTGGTGTGCTGTCTGTCGCTATCATGGCCAGTTGGCCGTGGGGGCGGGCCGGGTTTGGGCGGGGCTGTGTATTTTGCTGTTGCTGTTGGCTGCTGTCTCATCATCGGTTCGGCCCTTGCAAAGAACAGGCGGAGGGGGAGGCCCCTCCAAGTGGAACAGGAGGAGGACGAGACGCTCCGGCTTGGGAAGCAAGCCTGGGAGGCGAAGTGTGCGAGAGAGGGAGGGCAGAACTATACAATAGGGCGAAGAAGGGTTTGAGGTGGCATTAGACGGTTAGTGGTTGGGAGATGTCAGAACGTGTGAGTGAGAGACTCCGGTCGCAGTAGCTGTCGTATAATAAGTGAGTGAGTGAGAGAGAGAGGGGTGAAATGCTTTTGAGGGTTAGAGGTGCTGAGGGATGAGGGCTGAACGGCGTCAGCCGCCCCAGGGCATGTGGGGGCTGGCGTTCCCGCATCGAGACCGTAGTCCGTGTCGACGCCGTCCGAGGACGTGTACGGCACCCAAGCAGGTTTTGGGTGGCGGAGGCGGCGCTTTAGCTGGCGTCTGGGTGTAGGGCACCTCTCGGCCGTGCATCTCGTGCATCTCAGCTCGATTGGAATATATGGGTTACATTACAGAGGTTTCTCTCAGTTGGCATTTAGGATGCGGATGAACGAAGAGCTCTTTGGCTTTGCCAGCTGGCGAAAACGGCGGCAGGCTGGTGCCAGGGGGGGATAAACGCTGTGACAGGGTGGGGGTTTGTTTGGGCGTCGCTAGACTGTTCGCGTGCGCACACTCACACACGCGTGGGAGAAAGAGAATGAGGTGACTGAGCTTTTAGATCAGATTTTGACGAAGATGCAATTTTGAATTTCCCCCGAAAGAGAGAAGATATCTTTATAGATGTGTGATAAGGAACGTGCGCGCAAGTGTAAAGATGTTTCTGACTCTTTACTTGCTTGCCTGTATGTGCCATCGACATAATCAGCAGAGTTATCATCCGGGCAACGAGACCAGAAGTCAAAGAAACGACCTAAAAGTTTACACGAATCGTGTGAGGTTATCTGTCTGTCTGAGGCGCTGATGGTTTCAAAACCCTTTTCCTTTCGTGATTCGGATAATACGGAAAAGACAAAACCATCTCATGGTTTACAAAAAGGTAATGGTCCCCTTATCACCGCAAACACTTCTCCATAACTAACACAACGGATCCTCTGGGAAACGAAATCCCCAAAGCCTGTCCATGGCACTTTGGTCGTGAAGTGTCGTGTGTCATTTGACAGCACACGTCCCGCCACATACAACACACACATACACAGCCCCGCACGGAACAATTTTTTTTGTTGAAGTACAAGATGGCTTGCATTGAAGTATAGGACGTACGACATTGTCGTGCGATACATGAGGATGCGTATCACACGTAATCCCAATCACCACTTCCTGCCGTACACCCTGAGTCCTGGCCAACAGTACTCCGTTCAGTGGGAATCAATGACGCACGATGAGTTTTCGTGTGCACACAATTTTAATGGCTCTTAGCATGAGATGTCTTAAGCAGGCAACCTCGCCCAATAGGATCGGCTGGAATACGGCCTGACCTTCCACAAGACGTTTGCGCGACCTCTTTTCCGCGCTGCATCACCATCCATTGATGAATACTGCTACTGCTGTTGCTATTAGTGCAAACGCTGCTTCATACTTCGCGCACTGTAGAACGGAGAGAGCGAGAACGAAAAAAAGACAGAGCGAAAGAGAGAGCGAGAGAGAGAGAGGGCAAAAGAGAAGAAGCAAAAAGAGTGAGAAATTCAAAAGCGCAGATTCGCAAAAGCTCATTGACAGATCCTCAAGTGAACACCAGCCATGATCGCCATGATGATAAAAGCCGCCCAGGGCAGCAAAAAATAATAATTGACAGAGCAGAGCACATTCTGGATGTAACACTACGGTACCGTACACATATACCGATATGCACCAGTATGCAGGTATGTATACGTATGTATGTATGTATGTATGTATTCTCATGTACGCAAGCATGCATCCATATCATCAAAAAACATATTCCGCATCCAGCATTGCACCGTTGACGTATGACGTATGTCGTATGGTAAAGTGACTGGAAAGGAAGAGTTAGTTAGCTTTTGCTGTGGTGACGAAATCCCCCCCGCACCACAAAGTCAACCTGCGCGCGCTTCCATTGCTGCTGTGCGACCGATAGACAGAGCAGGAAGCTGGACAAGCTGCAACAAGGCTTCTCTCGCGCCACACACATACATACACACACATAAGACTGTATTTCCCGCTGCTCAGTTCCAACAACAACAAACCCCGTTTGCGCGCATTTACACACACGCACACGCACACACACACGCACAGCATCACGGTGCAGCAAATCGTTGCGACGTCCGCGTACAGCAGAAGAGAGGAATGCTCCCTGTGCCACCTGCACAGAAACCTCCGTGGCACAACGCCCAACACCCCCACCCCACCGTCAACCCCCAACCCCACCACCACCGCGCCACCGGCGGGTGCCCTTCCTTCGCCCTGCCTTGTCCTCAACACGAACCCCCAACACGATCAAGCCCATTCCCGCCCCACATTGTACTCCCAATGCCAGGCATATCTCACTCTTTTTATGCGTTGTTTATTAAAACCTATCAAAAAATGCAAAACCCTAAAACCTTCAAGACCGAGGAATGAAGTCCGGAATAGGTGTACGAGGTCACTCGGTAGCCCCACCTGCCCTCAGCTCCCCGTTCCGGCCGTCCGGGACTCTGCACACTCCTGCTACTGCTGCTGCTACTACTGCTGCTGCTACTGCTGCTGCTACTGCTGCTGCTACTGTCACCGTCACCTGCCGCTACTGCTGCTGCTGTGCCGCGCTGCAAGGGGCTGCCCGACGCCATTGACTCCTGCGGCCCTCTGCCTCCCTCGCCCTTTCCCTTCGGTCGGCCAGCTCACGGCCAAGTCCCACCCGCGCCGCGTCCTTCCCTCCCTCCCTCCCTCCCTCCCTCCCCCCCTCCTCGCGAACACCAACAACAAAGTCATAACGTCGTCCCAGTCCACCGCAAGGCCCGCCAATCCGGCAACCAGCTACTACAGCTACTGCTAAAGCTACTGCCACAGCGCAGCTGCTGCTAACCGTTCCGTAGAGATCTCAACGACTGTCCCTCGACGTGCTTACGTACCACGGGCTGTTGGCCGCAGTCCTCCCGTCCATGCCGCTGAAGGAGGTGGTGGGGGAGATGGAGGTCGAGGGGGAGGGGGAGGGGGAGGTCAGCATCAGTGACCCTCGGGTCGAACTGCTACTGCTGCGACTGGTGGTGCTGCTACTGCTGCTACTGCTGCGGAAGCTGTTCGAAATGGATGCCACCTCCCGCGTGCTGATGTACGAGAGAGAAGTACCGGCGGCGGCGGCGGCGGCAGCGGATGACCTGAACGAGGACGAGATGTCGGCGGGCGCGGCGGCAGCCACAGCGGCGGTGACGGCGGCTGCTGGAGGTGAGTTGTGCTGTAGCTGTAGCTGTAGCTGGCCTAGCTGCGGAGGCCTTTCCCGCGGTTGCTGCACTTGCTGCTGCGGCGGCGGCGGCTGCACCCCCTCCTGCCTCTGCCGCGGCTGTCGATCTGGCAGATACACCGGGTTGTAAATAGACTTGACAGAGAAGACGCCGCCAATGGAGGATCTCGCGGTCGCGGCAGTGGCGGCAGCAAGGGCCGTCGGATGCACCCGCGGAGCCGCTGTCGCCGCCTCCACAGCCAGACGCGGGCCGTCGGATGCCTGTATGTGCGTGACGCTGTATGGAGGTGGGGGGTGGGGGTGCGGTGGCGCACTGCCCACCGCCGCCGCGGCGGCGGCGCTGCTGGACTGAGCTACAGCCAACTGACGTACAATGCCTTGTAACTGATAATCTCGCGCCGGCTGGGTTCCTGTAGGTTTGCTATCCTCGGTTGGGTTGGACGCTGCCGTGGCCGTGGCAGCGGCGACGGCGGTGGATGAGTTGTACGGCAGCATTGTTGGTACCACGTCGGCGCCTGCAGCGGCTGCTGCTCCCGCCGCCGCCGCCGTCACACCTGCTGTTCCTGCCACCGCCGCCGCTGGCGTTGTTGTCCTGTAGCTGCTGGCGGCCGCAGCAGCGGCGCCGCCGCGCGTCTCCGTACTCTCGTGCTTCAAAGCGACCCCTGGGTCAGTGCGGCCCCTCAGCTCCGCCGGGTCCAACCAGGACCAGTTGCTGGAGCTGTCGCAGTACGAGGGGCTGCTTTCATCCTCGCCGTACAGCTCGTCCGATGCCTCTCCACTGCTGCTTGTCGTACCGCCCGCAGCGGCGGCGGCCGCATCAAGGCGGCTAGCGCTGTCGGCGCTCCGTGAATAGTAGAAGTCGGTCCGGCGGCGGTCAGAGAGGTTGTCTAAGGCCTGTGCCATGTGCTTTGGAGCAAAGCTAGGAGCTGCCGTGGTGAAAGTGGCAGCGGCTGCGGCGGCAGCGGCGGCGACGCCGCCCCCGTCACCGTCATCATTGCCGCTGACAGCTCTACATAAGTCTCGTGGCGGCGAACAGACGCAAGGAGTAGGACCGCCGCCCGGATTGGAGCTCCGGCCCCAGCTGCCATCGGCGGCGGCGCTCCCAATAGCCGCGGCGGCAGCGGCGAAGTCAGCGTCAGGATAGTACGAGGGCGGAGCAGTGCCGGCGCCGGCACTGCTGAGGCGGCTCCGCCCAGAGGGCGGCCGGCGGGGTCCAAGGAGTGGGGAGGTAGGGCAGGTTGAGAGAGGCGTGGCGGAGGAGGAGGATCCGCCGCCGCTGCGCACTGGGCTGGAATCGGGACTGGGGCTTTGCGCCCGGAGACGCCGCTGGAGCTCTTGCTCCCAGCGCATCGGCAGCAGAGGATCCTGCTCGAGGCGTTGTGCCAGGAGAGACTCCAGGTCGTCACAGGTCAGTAACGGGGCATAATGTTGTGTCGGAAAGGGGACTACTGTGTGCCGTCTCTGGGACGCTGCGGCCGACGCCGATGGGAAGGTCATGGCGGGCCTGTCCATCATATCTGTCCCAAGGTGGGCACCTCGATCTGAAACAGAGGATCTGTAAGATGACGTCTGTGCTGAAGCGAGTAAGTTTCTTCCCAAGGGTGTAGCCCTTTTGTGCAATTCTTCTGCATTTGCCATCAGCTGGTCGGCAACTAGGCTGGTGAGGGACTTCACCTCACCAATTATGGAAGCTTTCATTTTTTCCAGGTCTCCTAACGTGAGCGGCCTGCCCGCGGTTGCCATTGGGGCTGGCCCGCGAAGAAGCGGTATGTGCTTAAACCGCGCTTAAGAATCGTCAAAACGTATTCAGCTGCTTGGCATATTAACCCACCTAAAGGCTATGTGGTGACCTAGCGGTTAGCACGGCAGCGCGCCGTTTGCGCATGCTTGCGGGCATCAAACAGGCGTGAAGACAGGATACATACATTGCCCGATTGCAGACCTTTCCTCAGGTCTCTCGTATGTGTTCGTACGTTTTAAGCAATAAAGGCGGATGCATGTGCATCTAGTCGTTACTGTTACGATTGGACGGTAACCGGTAACCCCATGGCCCTGTGTAGCAACTATCTACTACCACGTCACACACAACCCTCAAATACATGCCGCAGCAAGCAAGCAGTCCATCAAATCGGTATTTGCCCAGGTTATCATTGTGTCTTGCAAAGTTTGTACCGCCCTGCCTAGTCTAAGTGACGAACAGTAACCGTGCCAAAGATCAGAACGTTCGTCAAGCTAGATATCGTTATTGTTCTCCATGACGACGGGCGGGTTGTGCGTGAGATGGTTCTCCTAAAACCGGCCCTTGGCTTTGCCGCCGGTTACCAGCACACGCTATCTAGCCAGCCACGCGCGTATCGATCGATGACCCATCTGCGCTCGCCACCACGCGTTACAGTCAAACCTGCGTTGCGTCGCACGCATCGCCACGCATGGGTTAATTAAAGGCGATCGTTCTCAGCCAGTCTCGGCCATACACGTTCAATAGTATCATTCCTCATTTGGGGTAACGCCTCCGGATTTCCTACTTCCACAAAACGTAATCCTCAGATCACACACGTAGAAGCTTCGGCGGCTGAACAACATTAATATTCCATTCATTCCAGATAACATAGTAGCAAAATGTCGATATCGGTCCTGGAGCGATTTGAGCGATTCGTCCATAGATTGTCCAGGGCTCCCCCTTGGCTTTGACGGACACCCCCGCACTCGTGCGGAACTTGTAAACTTGCAACCAGAATGGCAAATTCCTCTTTCCGTCCATGAGCTACACATGATATCGTGGCAAAGCAGCTGCGTGCGGGGCGGGCCCCAGACGAGGCACCTAACGGACACGGGGGTTTGTGTCGGGGCGAAACGGTAACAATGTGCTACCGTACGACAGACACCTGCACGACAGGCACCCGGTGGGAACGGGAGGCGAGGATTGGAGGATATGGGAAGCGGGGATATGTAGATATCGTTGTGGCAGCTTCGACTTTTCTGGGGTTGATAGATATTATTGGCTACAGCCAGGGAGAACGGTGTAACGTCGAAGGTAAGATCGTAGCCGCGGTTCAGGGACGAATCAGCTGCGGCTGCTGCTGCTGCTGCCGGCGCTATAAAAGACCTTATTCCTGTTGGCGAGACGCTATCTCCCTGAAGGACCTAGCAGACACGACTAAGAGTCAATGGCCGTTACACGTATTCGGGAGGTCCGAGACCTGCCACCAATAGCCCCTTGCCTGGGTGTAAACGTGTGAATCTGAGGTACTGTTACCGATAAACAGCAGAGGCTTTTAAAGGCTTGGGAAGCCTATCCTGATGGACGCGCAGGCAGTACTCTAGGACCTGCCAGCCGTTGCTCACAACAGCCTGGCGGGCGGCCTTAAACAGGCCACAA
Source organism: Volvox carteri f. nagariensis (assembly GCF_000143455.1). NCBI lineage: Eukaryota > Viridiplantae > Chlorophyta > Chlorophyceae > Chlamydomonadales > Volvocaceae > Volvox > Volvox carteri. Next base: position 1,353,137 of record NW_003307562.1, read on the forward strand.
CCGCCACTCACAACAGCCTGGCGGGCGGCCTTAAACAGGCCACTCAGCGAGCTCCTCATCAAACATCTCCTCATCAAACATCTCCTCATCAAACTCAAGGAAATCTACGAGGAGGGGCTCATGCACAGATGCGGGTGGTTGTTATTGGCCAGTTTGGCCAAGAGCACAGGGGGCTGTGGGTATGCGAGCGCAAGGGGTCCACCCCACCAGCCCAGGCAGCTGGGCAATGTGGGATTTGTGTCTGTGTGTACTTGTGTGAGTGAATGTGTGCTACTGACTGCGCTGCCAAAAGAAGTGGACGACAGGGTTCGAAGCAGTGCAATTTCCCGCCCCTTCTCTTTCCTGAGAGCTACACAAAGAAAAAGATGCAAGAGAGAGTGCCTTGCCCCCCAGACATACATATGAACGCACCCCGATATACACCCCGATACATACATACATACAAGGGAACAAGCAGCAGCCCGACGCGAGCATGGAGCGATAAGGCCGCGGCGCCATCTCAGTACCTTCAGAAACCCCCCTCCTTCCTCCCCCCCCTTTACATGCTATTATCCCCCAAACCTCCCCGGGCACTAGCACTTCTAGCACCAACACAAAATTGGCAGTAGCACTAACAACGCATTTTCACAATAGCAACCAAGACAAGAGAATAACAACAGCAGCAGCAGGACAGCTCAAGCAACCAATCAACCAACCAACCAACCAATTAACCAGCCAATCAGGTCCATCAGAGGGCCTTTCAACGACACGTATTCGCCCTAGGGCGAGGTCACCCCGGCCAGCACTCCCAAGCTCGTGGATCGCTTAACCGTGCCATTGGGCGCCACACACACGACTGGTTTCGGAGCCAATGCCGGCAGGAACACCGCCCTTACGCCCTCCGCAGCGATGATCGGAAAGATGATGCGGCAGGCCACCGCCAGCAAGGCTACTGCCATGTAGATCCCCCGGAGGGAGGGGCGCGGCAGTAGCAGGCGACCCACGCCGAACAGAGCCACCATGAAGAAATGCTGCACCAGTACGGAAGGTCGGGGGTTGAGGCCGGAGAGCAGGGAGATGGGGCCCGCGGCGCATATGCCCCCCTGGGCAAGGTACTCAAAGCAAGCCTGTCGCATTTCCTCCTGTGCGGGGTCGCCTGGAACAGCGAAGTGCGAAGTGTCGGCGGTGTTGGATATTTGGGGGGAAGGGTGTGTGGGGGGTCGTGCGGAGGGGAAGAGGGAAGAGGGGGGGGGGGAAAAACGGGGGAAGACAAGGTCAGGGAGGTGTTTCATCAACATCAGATAGAGAGTCAGATATGGGGTGGCAGCAGTAAATATGCAAAGCAATAAACCTGCCACTTGCCACTCCGTCGTGCCTGTGTAGATAGATACCCATGACGTGCACCGACTTAGGCCGCAGTTTCCCCCCTACTCTCCCCCTCCCAAACACCTTCCCCCCCCCCGTCCCACCAGCAGCCATACCTGTGGAGCAAAAGACCTTGTACAGCGCATTAGCCAGCGTGTTGATGGTGGCGGACAGGGGCTTGCGGCGCGTGTAGAAGTCCGCGGTGCGCTGCGCGGTGGCCAGGGCGTCACCCAGGGTGGGCAGCGGCCGCAGCATGTCTACCAGCAGGGAGCAGTCGGACAGGGCCACCGTCATGCCGCCGCCTGTGAGCGGGTGCCGCATGTTGAAGGCGTCTCCCAGCAACAGGGCCCCGGGTTGGTGCAGGGGGGCGGCGGGCATCAGCTTGTTCTGTGTGTGGGGGTGGGTGGGTGGGGGGTAACGCAGGTTGGGGGGAAGTTGGGGAGGTGGGGGTGGGGGTTTGGTTGGGAGGTTGGGAGGTTGGTTGGGAGGTTGGGAAAAGGGGGAAAGACGAACCACGAGCGGGCGAGGCAGCTGCCAGGGCAAGAGTGTACCAGAAGTAGAACCGACCAAAAGCCGTTCTTGAAGGCGGCGACCTCGGGAAATGGGAGAGGGCGGAAGAAGGGAGGGCTAATTTCAAGGAAGGAATGTGCCAGTCAGTTGCCGATGTGCATCCAAAGCAGAAGAAGTCGGCGGGATGACAGGTTGTGGGGTGGGTGGGAGGGAATTATAGGGGAGATGCACAAATACACACAGACATACAAGTACACATCGGCCCTGACTGTCACTATCATGCCACATACCCGCACCCCTCCGTATTACTTAATGGCCGCCCCAGCACCCACAAACACCACCTCACAGCATCGCAACAACCATTGGCATGGCACTCGCATCGCGACGCAGATCACATCAAAACACACACGCCCTCTTCCCTCTACCCCCCCCCACACACGTCTGGTACACTCCTCCTCCTGGCAGCAGCTTCACTCGTTCGTGGTTCGTCTTTCCCCCCCTCCCCCCTCCCCTCTCCCCCCCCACCTGCATGCTCCTGATCGCCTCGGGCCTCTCCAGCGCCTCCAGGAACGCGGGTCTGAGCTGGTCGGGCAGCTGCGGCGCCACCGTTGCTCTCAGGTAGGCGGGCAGGTCGGAGGGGAGCCTCTCGCCGGGGACATCCACCAGGCACCTGGAAGGGGAGGGGGGAGGGGAGGGGGGGTGACGGGGGAGATGGTAGAGGAAGTGCGACAGGAACAGGTCAAGGAGAGTGAGCGGGGGCAGGGGGATCGGAGGGTCCTAATCCTCTATGCTAATTCGCCAATCACAACAAACCTAACCCCAATTTACCCCTCCACCCTGCCCCCAAACGCTCTCTCTCTCACACACATACGCACACACACATACACACACACATACACACACATACACACACATACGCACACACACATACACATACACACACACACCACCTACCTGACCTCGGTGGAGCTTATCGGGTAGAAGAGGATGGGTGAGGGTTTAGCCAGTACGACATGGCCGTGGTTAGGTACTGGCAGTTGACATTTTTTAAGCAACAGACCCACAAAGAAGCTGGGGTGTGCGATCTGGGCGGAGGAAGGGGAGGACGGGGCGGAGAGGGCTCGGGCAGTGGGGCTGCGGTTGCGATCATGAGTAGGGTAGTGCGGTGTAGGGTGGCTACATGCAACAAGCAAAGAGAGGGTCCAGGGTCGGGGGTGGGGAGTCAGACGGGGGGAGCCCCCCAAGTTCCAAGGGGGCCCCCGTCCTCCTCTACCCCTCCACCACCTCCGAAGGCCACGTGCAGGCGGGTTGGTTGCATGAGTGGATGTTTGAAAACAAACACTCTATAAATAAACACTTAACAAATAAAGTGTTTTGCGGGATGTTGGTAAATATTTTACATTCAGGACTCCTTTCTCCCCTTCATCCCGCAAGCCGCCCTCTCCGTAACCCCCACCCCACTCCGCCCCACTGAACCCCCTCCCACCCACCCTCCTCATGAAGCACCCCGCACACCCTCCCTTCCCATCCCAATGCCCTCCTCTCCCCCCAAACACACCCTCCCTCCCGCCCCTCCCCTCGCCCACACCCCGCTCCCTCCACCCACCTTGGGTGTCGACAGATGTCGGCGCAAGTTGGAGTACATGCCATCGCACACGATGGTGAGGTGCGCCTTGGCTGACCTGTCAACTGGAACAGCAGTGGCAGTAGCGCCCGGGTCGCGACTGCTGCTGCTACTGCTACTGCTGCTGGTGGCTTGCGGCAGGTGGCGGTACACCACCCCCGTCACCACCTCGCCCTCCTGCCACTCACCACCCTTGTCTGGAGCAGGGACAGGGACAGGGGCAGGAAGTTGAACGTGGATGTGGTCGGAGGCAGGGAGAGAGAGATGCGGGGAAGAGGTGCCGTGTGATATGTATGTATGTATGTATGTATGTATGTATGTATGTATGTATGTATGTATGTATGTATGTATGTATGTGCGAACATATGATCGACATGCGACCCCAGCCCCCTCACAGCCCACTCCCCGGCTAATCAAGACACTGATATGCCCAACCACACGAGCGCAAGGGCCCGCCCACGCCTTCGCCCTGCCAGCCGTACCGTTGACCAGCTTCTTGACCAGACCCTGTCGTACAGTAACGCTGGGGCAGCTGGCCGCTGCACCGCGAAGCTTCTGGATGAAGCGGCCTGAGGTCCCCCGGGGGATATGTCAAGGGGGCGACCGAGGATTGAGGTTCATGTGGTGCGTGTGTGTGCGGGGGGGGGGAGTTTAAGAGGGTGTACCTTGTAACCCAGGACAGGTAGTCCTTGCCGTACAGGGCTAAACCCAGCACGGGCGTCCTTACCCCTACCTCCATCAGCACGTACACATACACGTCGTCCTTGCAACCCCCCACACCCCCCCACCTCAAAACGTAAAGACCCCCCCACCCACCCCTCCCACACACACACCGTGGTGGAAGCTGCGCCCCGCCACGTCAGCCGAATAGCCCTCGATCGGATAACGAACAACCGCATGGTTACCGTTTTTAAACAACGCATAGCCGTACACCTACAGACGCGTGCCAATTTTGGGGCAGTACGGCACGTCAATGGCCTGCAATTCCATACAGTACCGTGGTGGTGGTGGTGGTGATCGTTGTCATGACACCAACAGCCATGCTCGTTAGCCCTCCTCCTACTCGGGACCCCGTGGCCCCTCCGTAACCCCCTCCACCTTCCCCTCCCGCCACAGACCAACGCTCTGTCCCCCCCCATCCGCCGAGCGCTGCCCCCCTCCCTCCCTGCCGTCCGCCACATGCAGTCCCCCGGCTGCAGGGATGTCCTCTCCCCTCCTCCCTCTCCTCTGCCACTCAGGGCCCCCTCCCTCCCTCCCTCCCTCCCACTTTAACCCCATCTTATACCCCCTCCTCGCTCCCTTCTCTCCTCTCCCCCACACATACATACGGCATTCCCCGGCCCATGTCCGGGGTCCGTATCCCCACTCGTAACCCCACGCTGCAGTCTCCCCTCCCCGACGTCATAAGGCCCCACCCCGCACCTTGACTGAATCGATTCCGTCCACGCAGCTCTCCAGGCCCAGCCTCTTGAGCATCAGGTAGCCCCCGGGCTGCAGCAGCTCCCCCACGATGCGGTCCGGCTGGGACAGATCCCGCTCAAGAAGCAGCACCCGACGACCGTCCTGGCAGGCGCGGGGGGGAAGGGGGGGGAGACGAATCACGAACGAGTGAAGCTGCTGCGAGGGCAAGAGTGTACCAAGAGTAGAACTGACCAAGAGGCGGGGGGGGCCCGCCGGGGGGAGGGAGAGGGATAGAGGAGAATGAGCGGGAGGGTTAGAGGGGGGAGGGAAGGGGGATTACAGAGTTGCCATCTGTCGGCCCGGAGGTGATGTATGGGCGTGAGGCGGGGAGTTGGCGATGCCAAGTTGTTGATGCAAGGGATGCGTGTATGCATTTTTGATATATGTATGTATGTATGTGTTAGGAAAGGAACCACGTGGGAAGCAGCTGGTTAGAAGCCAGAAGCCATCTGCCACGCATGTCAGGTAGTCGGGAAACCTAGGTGCGCTGACAGCGCACGGACGGTAAAACCCCCTCACCCCGTGCCGCTCAAGGAGGGCCCAAACCCTTTCCCCCTCCCCCCCCGCTTTTGCTCCTCTTTTTTTCCGGGGTCGGGGGAGGGGCCTCAGCCCTCACCCACGTCAATTGCATTCCGTTCCGCTAAAAGAGATCCGCTCAACTCAGTTTAGGTGATTTAGTTCAGGCTTAGTATCAGGCTTAGTTCCGTTTCGTAATTCAGACAAGTCCCAGCTGGATCTGGATCCGCTGAGCTGCCAAACTGACAGTTCGGATCTCAGTCAGTTCAATCACCTTGGCCTGGGCATAGGCGAGGGCCGAGCCGGCAACACCGCCACCCACAATGATAACGTCCCAGATCTGTCATGAGGTGAGTGTTGCAACAGAGGAGACGGCACGCAACCGGAAGGGTTGGTTGCGTTGGTTAGGGTGGATGGATGGTTGACTTTGGGAGGCGAGCAGCAGGGTATCGGTGGGAGGTGAGAAAAACATAAACCGCAAGAATATGAGAAGTATAGCTGAAAGTAATGTGAGGCAGCGGATGGGCAGTCAGACGAAAGCCGTTGTACGCGTAAACAACTTGATTGCTCTAAAAGTTTTATTTCAAGCTTAGCATGCGATGCACGAAACAGATGACAGAACATGCTTGCGATGGCAAGGACAAGCTTAAAGCGCGGTCAAGGAGGTACAGTTCATACGTGTAGGCAGGTCCCACCTCAGGATCGGTCGAAAGGTCATCATTGGACGGAATGGGCGGCAGAATGAGCGTATCCTCATGCGATGCTAGCGTACAGGTCGCTGTCATTATTAATGATTGGGCAGAAATAGTTGCACCCGCAGATGCGCTGACTGATTGAGCGCGCTTGCAGAGAAGGAAGGCACAGCACCCTTTGCGCAGTGCCGTTGGAAACAAAGTGACGATTAGTAACCACTTCTATATCAGCGCTTAGCTCAGTAGGTCCGCGGCACGCTTGCAAACAGCTAGAAGATTATCCGGGAGTACTTATTGCGCCGTGTAATATCTACAGTCCACAACAATCCAAGCGGTCCAATGGTACGAATGGCACAAAGCCTAAGGATGCGTTACCGCACACTATGTAAGGCCGATACTGCCGTACCATCAATTCCAATTCGACTAAGCGCCATTATGCTCCTAGATACATCGTAGTTGTGAGCTTTCACTTAAACCTTTAAAAGTCTTTCGATTGAATCAGGTTACATCCCACAAAATCAATTACCCTCACACGCCCACGGGTGCGAAAGAATGGGTGGAATCGGCAAGCGGAAAGTTGGGGGCGACCATAAACATCGAAAAACATATAAGCAGCAAAGGCGTGGCCAGTTTCAGGAGCGGCATATCGACCAAGTTTGGGAGGACGTTCGGAAGCCGCCTGCGCTTGTGCACGATGGCAAGACCGGTCCTATGGGGACGACGGCAAAGTGCGTTCGTGCAAATTATTCACTTTGTCTCATATTTATCAGCAACGGCGGCTCAGCCTTACATTTAGGTCTGTCTTCGGCTGCCATTGTTACGGGCTGCGCTTTCTTTGGTGATATTACGTCCTCAGGGCTGAGCTTGACGAGGATGTCCCAGGTTTTGGGAAGCACTACTGCGTACCTTGCGGGTGAGTAAAGCCTGCCAACGGACCTGCTGTCGCCGCAGTTGCGATGGAGCTCACCAGCAGTCGTAAGCAGCATGCTTAATGCGCTGCCACGCTGCCCCGCAAATATCTTTCCCGATCGGCGCGCTTCCGGTTTTTCTCTTTGTTGCCAGCGGCGGCGTCCTGAGCTTTATTTGTTACGCCACATTGAAACCCTCCTGCGCTAATTTTTTCATGTCGGTTCGCTCCGGTTACACCTTGTCTCCCGATCTCAGGAAATACTTCAACTCTGCAACTGCGCTCGCCAGTCACGAAGGCGAACGGCCGCACAAGCGACGGGTCAAGCTGCTCACCACGACCCCACGGCCACACAACCAGCGGGATGCTGAGGCAGCAGCTGGCATGGGCGCACCCGACAATGGGCCAAAACTCAGAACGGGGGCACCGGCAGGCGCGGCAGAAATGGACATGTAGGATAACCAGAAGCGTCGATCTGCCCCGCGCCTGACTGCCGCATGGATTATGAACGCATTGTATAATTAATTATGCCTCTCCACTGGGATGCAATTGCTCGCCTGCTTACCTTCCTTCGGAGTACAGCTGAATCAGGTCATGTGAGACACGATCTTGTGTGGTAAAGGTGAGGTGGAAGACGATATCAACGCCGAGTATCAGCATCTGCTGTTGTAGATGCGCGTCGTAGACCTCTGCACAGCAGTACGCCAAAAGAGTGAGAACGCGCTCATCTCTTGCAAGGAGTACTCGAGTCCGCTTCTTTGGACGGACTGCAAGGAACCTGAAACTGTGCAGGGGATTTGAAAGGGGACGGAAGAAGGGTGCGCCAGCGTAGCAGTGGAATGGGACAAGAGGTTTTTTGAGACCTGCGCAGCCGCCCTGGACTCCGCACTCGCTGCAATGATGAGATCAATGGATGATATGCTCGCAAGCGACCCAGATGGGGTAGTTGGGTCTGATGCTGTGTGGCGCTTTCGGAAACACGCGAAAGGCTGCAGTCCGCGCTAGTCGCGTGTTGGGAGTAGAGGCGTGCTACTGGGTGGTGTGCTACATCGCTGACGGGCGTCCGTTCGACACGTGTGTCTGTGTGTGTGCGTGTGTATGTATGTGTGTTCTCTGGAGCTAGAGGAGGTAGGGGTTTAGGGGGGCGCAGCTGCAGCAGCACAGGCAGTAGCAGAGGCAGACGGAACGGATGGTAGGATTTGTGGGCTTGGGGTTTGGGGAAGGGGCCGTTTCCACCACAAGACGCAGCTGGGATGTCTGTATGTCTGTGACGACATACATGTTGCAGATTGGACTGGCTCGAACGCGGGTGTGTACGTCACTCGCGCTTTCTCCTTAAAAGCGGATACGAAATACGGGAGCCTTTTTCCGCTAACGGGCGACCGACTGGGGGTTGTCTCTTTGTCTTGTCTCTGATTTGTGTATCATGATGACGACAGTTAGTACGACAGTGTGGTAGTTGATACGGCAGAACAAGATCTGGCAAACCTGACGGATCGTACAGATTCTCTGCTACCTGCGACAATATATTTGTCGGTTCGAGCCCGTGACACAAACGCATCATGAAAGTTGTGTGTGTTCGGGGATCTGTACCGCAAATGCTCCAACCAACAATCAACCAACCGACAACAACTTTACCAATAAGGCTATGAGGTTTGTTGTGCCCGGCCCTCTGATGGTGGTGGTTGTTGGGGATGGTGCGGATCATTGAAGGTGATGCGCTTTGTGTGCTTGAGTAATTTGTCTTTTCAGTAACAAAATGAACCACATGGAGCAGACAAGCATGGAAGGATGTGCAGCGGCAGCCGCACGTTTACATGTGCGTCAGGCGTGCGCGTGTTGTCTGCCATTTTCGTCCTATACCCGGGGAACTCCCGGTGGCCATTCAGACGTCACTTTGTGTTTCCCGCCCTCCGGAAGGAGGCTTCGTTTGCCTTCTTTTGCTATGGTACGGCATAATTTACAACACACGGATTGAGATCGTTGGTGGGTTTGGAAGGAAAGGGAGAGACGGAGGGCTAATGGCCGAATGTCATGTAATATAATTTAATCGGGGGAGAGGGAGGTCAGGGCCAGGCGTGGAAAGCTGGTTTGTGCCATGCCAAAGAGGGCACAAGTTGCTTTCGTCCAGAGGTCGGCAAATAAGGCGGGTACTGCGGGTCTATACCACAGTACCCGCGGCCGAAATTCGGCTTAAGGCCCCGGCTGCGGGTCCCTAATGACCAAAATTGGACCAAAAAACGTGGCTTGCAGCCCCTCTATTGCGGCCCGTAGGACCGCGTGCTGGACTTGAACTCTGTGTTTGATTTTTGAAAAATTTTCAGGTTGCGAAGCGCCCAGGGGGGCCCCGACCTGTAGGATTGTCCGTGTGTGTGTGCGTGTGTAACGGACCAAACATAATACCTCTCCCGGCTGAAACGCGTTATAGGTACTATATATAATTCTCTATCGCAAGGTATCTCGCCTGTAGCCAACAAAAATCGTATGAGCACAAACATCTTTGGCTGCCTCAATTGACCGAGGCCAAAGTCACATCAACGCCTCTCGGGCTAAATTTAATCTCAAAAGGTACCGCGTATCTCATATTTGATTTCCGGGATGATAGCGTATGATAACTTGAACACCCAGCTTGTGTTACCATTTGCCCGCACGGGCATTCCGACTTGCCACCAGCAGGCCGACAAATTTGCTTACATTACTATGAAATACGCAAGCTGCTCATATGTACATTTACTTTAGCCAATGCTAGGGGCCTCCGGAGACTTGCGGTGTGCCCCGATGAAGCCCGCGGCTGTGGGGCGGATTGCTGAGGCCGCTGGCGCTTCGGGGATAAACATCACAGACAGCACCGAAATTCACCCAGCTTTCGTTACCATTTGCCCGCACGGGCATTCCGACATGCGGTCTGCCGCACTGTTCATGCGGCATGCACCCGGGATGGATGCGATTCGCGTGGAGCCCGCAGGCGGTGCTGACGATTCCGCCGGTGCAAGCTTAGCTCTCACACCATCAGCAATGCTGCAACAAAGCACATCTCCCACCGCATTGACACTACCCATCAATTGTCACACGTGCCGCGCTAGCTACCGGCCTGTACGGATGCAGGGGGGGCCCGCCCTTTTTCCGGCTTCGAGGAAGCCGACACCCGACTTGTCAGGTTTACGGACCGAAACTATGCCCTCCCGCAGCCGTAAAAACCGTTTTGCCGACCTCTGCTTTCGTCAATGGGGTGTGGTCGTAATAATCATAATTGTAAGGGATGAAAGGGAGATAATTTACCACCAAGTACAAAGTCCTTTCACTCCCTACACAAATCCAAAAGGTCAGAAGACTCCGAACAGAATCCTAACCGCAATCAACGGCTCCAAGGCGCATAGCCACCCCTTGCACAGGCAGCCATGAAATCCACTTACTACGAAGAATGCAAATGCAGCATTGAGTAGAGTAGGAAACGGACTCTGGCTGGTTTAGCAGCGCCGAATTTCAGCAGCCCTGCCAAGCCCAGCCCTCGCGCGCCTTGGAGGTCTTGGCCTAAACGTTCCAGTTAATTATGCGATTATAAAACACTACATAGTTCATTTGCATCCACCTTTCCCTGATCAAATGGCTGTTAAATCTTCCACCCTCGACTTCCTTCCCGAAATAAAAAAGCTTGTTGATGTTCGGTCAGAAAACTGGCCGTTGCTCCTATTAAACAATCTAACCTATATAAGACCAGATAACGAAGCCATTTTCAGCCATATCTAAGGTCACGCGTCCATGCTGCAAATGCAAAACCATGTACTCTCAGTTGAGCGATGCATACGAGATTTGTTTTGCCCATAACGTGCGTGTTGGTGACATCCTGGCGATGCAATGCGATGCAGTCCAGTTAGTCCGTCCGTAGTCTGTAGGCTATATCCCTGGGCTTAGCTAGTGGCAAGCACGACACCTGCATACCTCAATGCGTACCGCTTTTCGTCCTTCAGCCTCCCAAGCTCCCCAAGAATATTCAAAACGTTTCTTGTCGCACCCGCAGGTTGCTTGTGTGTGAGCTCCTTACTTCCCACCCTTCCCCCCTCCTTCCCCAACAAGCCATGGAATTCACGCGGCCAGTAATCCCCAACGCTCCTTCCAACAAAATGACCAAACCCCCTAATTAGCCCTAAGAGCGGTTTCCGCCGCATTCCCCGCCGCTTTCCTCCACGTCCTTTAATAGCCGTATAAAGCCATACAATGAATGACACTGAACAATACCACAAATAAAAATTCAATTTCGTTCCGCCAGAACGCAATTCCGCACGGACAAAACAATAAATTCAAATGCCTTGGGATCCTTCTCTGCAAACCCAGGCGGTTGGTACCGTAGTGTACGATTGTAACAACCGCCAACGGAAGAGGTTGAAAGGACAGGATCAACTAACCCGTGATGAATCCCGTACCAGCCCTGTGCGTGTCTCTTCTGCGGATATTGTCCAACGGACCACTTGGTCGGCAACCGCCCAGTACATAAAAACCCAAACCCCAAAACCCAGACACCCCCATCCCCCAAATCTCAGCTACAGCTATGAGAACTCAATCCATCCGGCGAAACACGCTGCAGTACCGCAGCTGTAGCGGTTATAGCTGTTAATGTATATTTCTCTCAACGCGTTTGTAGCTGATCAACCTGCATGGTTGCTCAAATGGGGCAGTCGTACACCCGCCGCCGCCGACCAGACCTCCGTACAGCACGTGGCGGCGGTGGCGGTGGCGGCGTATAAGCACTTAGCGCAGGCCCCTTTCCGTGGAGTCCCCCAGGTACTGCCGGGCTGCGGCGCACATTCCCATGCTACTGCCGCCCTCCCTCCCTCCCTCCCTCGGCCACGGGTGTCCCGCCGTGGCATCACCACCACCCGGGGAACCGGTAAGACCCGGCAGGGAAGTCGTACGGCAGGCTTTCGTGACGTCAACTGCCGTAGTTCATGGCCAAACCAGCATCGTCGGCGGTGATGGCGGCGGCGCCAAGGTTTAACGGCAGGAACATGTTGCTGTTGCAGTTGCAGTTTTACAGTTGCTGTTGCACATACTGTTGTTGCTCTATCAACAAGGATCGGGGCGGTGGTGACGGCGGCGGCGGCAGCGCCGCCACCGCTACCAAGATCACCCGAACCTGCGCCGCAGCCGCCGCAGCCGCCACGAACTCACTGCATGCGTTCCAGCTCTGGGGACACAAAACGTACAAGCATGCAACGGCACACAGCGTAAGCGCCCGGGGGGTTGGATGGGTGGAAGAGCTGGCGCAGAACGGGGCACGACAGCAATTACCACCACCAGTTCTGACGGTTTGTCGGTTTGTCGGTTGGTGGGTTGGTGGGTTGGTCAATGGGATCAAGAGCATCCCCCGAACGCTAGGGACCCTCCCTCCATGGCAATCCTAGAGCAACCACAGTACGACACTGTACGACGGCAGAAGCAGAAGCTGGATGAGACTTCTCCCCGACTTACCCTAAACGAAATGTCGCAGTCTCATCTCCCCTTCCTTGCCCAATCCCGAGCTACCGCCAAAGCGCGGCGTGGTGCCAGTCAAAGAGCTATTGCTGCTGTTGGAGCTGTCCAAGCTGTAGCAGCGGCTGTTGCTATTGCCACCAACACTGCTGCCGACGCCGCCACCTATACCGCCCTTACCACCACCGCTGCCGCCGTCAAAGTAGCTGTTGCCCCTGCTGCAGGTAAGAGTTCCCGAGGTCGGTACGGCAGCGGCGGCAGCGGCAGTGGCGGAGGTGGCTACGCCGAAACGTTGCACAGCGTTGACGGCCCTCGGCGGCGGTACCGCTGCCGCTACCGCTGGCACCGTCGGCCAGCTGCCGCCACCGCTGTTCGTATAAGGCATACACTGAAGCGCACTATCCGGATACCGGGGCGGACAATCGTCGTCGAAAAAGCTAAACGACGCCGCCAGGAAGGCATTTAGCTGCTCCTCGGGGTCTGCCGGCCGTGGTGGCTGCGCCGCCGCCACCGCCGACAATGGCACCGCCGGGGGCGATGGCAGCAGTAGCGCGGCTGCCACATCGGATGGTTCCCCCAATGCCGTGACAGCACTTGCAGCTGTAGCACCATTAGTACCAGTAGCAATAGCAGGTGCTACAGCTTCGGTTGGGGCCGCCACCGGCGGATGCATGGGGGTGAAGTTAGGGCTGGTTCCGCGGCTAGGCCAAGGAAAATAGAGCCGGCTGCCTTCATCGGCGCTGCTACTGCCACTGCCGCCAATGCTGCTGCTGTGAATGTTGTTATGGCTGCAGCTCCAGCCGCCGCCTGCAGGCGGCGTCGGTGTGGTGGCGGTGGTGGCGACGCTGGCGACGGAAGCCCGGCCAAAGCCTAAGCCGCATGGTCCGGCTCGGCCGCCGCTGCTACTGCCGCCACCGACGCTGCAGGTAGCGGCGGTGGGGCAGTCTGCGGCGGTGGCGGCGGCGACGCCGGGTCTGATGGCGACGGCGGCGCCTAAATCGGGAAGCTGGGCCGCGAGTGCAGCTTCTGCCATCGCCGCCGCTGCTGCCGATGGTGACGGCGACGGTGACGGCGGCGGTAGTAGCTGTCTGGCGCTTCTGGCGGCAACGGCCGACGTGACTGCCGGTTGGCTGCCACTAGCCGCTCTGAGCGTCTGCTGGTGCAGCTGGAAATGCAACGGTGGCGCTGCTGGCGCTCTCACCGCCGCCGACATTGGCGATGATAACGATGATGCAGAGGAGGGTGGAATGTAGGTCAATTCTGAGGAGACGGTGTCCAGCATCCGCAGCAGCCGCAGGCCGTCCGAGGGCGCAGGCAACGGAAATGAAGGCAGCCGGCGGCCCTGGCCGCCGCTACCGCTGCCGCTACCGCTGCCGCTGCCGCTACCGCTGCCGCTGCTGTTCCTGAACTCCAGACTGTGCATCAATAAGGCCGACGTCAAGGCGGCGCTGCCGCCACTGCCGGCGCTGGCATTCCCCAGCGTGCACGCGGAGGCACTGCCGCTGCCGCCACCGCCGCAGCTGCCACTTGCGGCGTCGACATCAGCGGCGGCGGCAGTGACAGCCAGCTGCGGTACAAGCTGATCGCGCTGTCCCCAGCCTCCGCCACCGCTTCCAACTCCTGTTACTGCTCCATCGGATCGAGACAGCTTGGAGGGGGGATTAAGTACGGCGTCAAAAAACACGGCACCGATACCGCGGGTCGTGGCATTTATTGCTAGCTCGGATGCCGTACCGATATCTGCAGGCCACGGGCGCTTAGCGGGGGTTTCGACCGGTGGTTCAGGTTCCCCGCGGGACGACATTCCGCCGGCGAGAGCAGCGACGACGGGGAATGAGTGCCGTACGTTAGATCCAGATGATCCGGATCTAACCTGCTGAAAATATTGCTGCGGTTGAATTGACTGTGGGCCCCAGGATGTTGGAGACGGGAACGGAGCAAGGGCGGGCGGCGGAGGCGGCGGTTGCGCGCACGCTGACGCCGTTGCGCTGGCGAGGGCCTGATTGTGTGGCAAGTAGTACGTCTGGGAAGACGTAGGGCACTCCCCTGGAGCGGCGGGTTTTGGCACCAGTCGCGTGGTGGCTGTAGTTGTTGCTGCTTCTGCTGCTGCAGCTGCGGCGGCGGAGGCGGCGGTGGCTGCAGGGAACAGGGCCGCCGAAGGTGCAGCTCGCGGCGGCAGCGTCGTCGTCGGCTGTAGGATTGGGGAAACTTGTGTCGTAGCAGCAACAACCGCGGCAGTTGGAAATGTCGGAAATGGAAGTGCAGGGAAAGGTGGCAGCAGATGTGGCGTCACGGCGCTCTGAGGCGGCTGGGGCAGCAGCGGCAGGAGCGGCGGCAGCGGTGTTTGGCCATCGGCGACGTTCCTTGGGGGTGCGCCGGGCGCCGGAGGGCAGCGCGCGAAATGGACGATGGACAACGGCAGGTACAGGAACGCTTGACTGCGTTTGCGCCTGTCGTCATGATACCTGGGAAATTAATGCCAAAAGAAGGAAACAGAAACCAATTAGGAAGGGCCCTAAAGGATCGGAGTACGCGACACGCAGTTAGTAATCGTCCGTTCCTTACAAATTCTTTCAAACAACTTTTTAACAACTTGTTTAATCAGGTAAGCATTATAAAGTTTTTTAATTTTAAATCAATATATCAATATATAAATATATAAATATTATAATTTCAGCCAGCCTTTTGCTACTTGCTTCATCTCGCAGGCGCCGGTGGCCTGGTCGATCCGTCGAATAGTGGCGGAGCGCCAGCGATTGGGGGTTTCAATTTTGCCGCCCTCTCCGAAACCGCTCCAGAATACGCACAGCTGACGCCGCACCAGCTTTTCGCCACCCATATGCTCATTCGCCGCTCTCAGCCAGTCCAGCAACGGCACCTATGTCGATGGTGGGTGCAAGGGAAAAGCGCGCGTGGGTCGCAATTGTGGACGGAAGGAGGCGTCTGTTTGCCCCGTTGTTCTTTAAAAGCTTATATGTTATAAATATATATAAATATTTTACTGACAACAATTTGAGATTTTACTTTCAGCGCATTACAGCACCACTTCCTTGCGGTGACAGGTCAGTTGATTCGTTCGGTGCCGGTACGGTCAGCATCAGTTTGCACTTTTGTAAACGGCGAATGAAGCGTCCAAGGAATAGTTTCTTCAGGTAGGTGAGAGGAACGGTCTGAGCGCCAGTTTTGGCATATCCCGGCTGCCGGTACCGCTGTGTAGAGCTCTGCCGTCGGACGTGTGTGTGTGGTTGTTACAGTGGGCTCCAGACTCCCGAAGAGTAGAGCCATCGGGCCAGCTGGCCGTGCACTGCAGTAGAGACTAATATACCAAAAGATTATCATCTCAGATAATTAACCTCTCATCGGTAACCGCTCTCGCGAACAAATCAATTTGCCAGATATAATCCTCAAAAAGGGGTGATGTGCGCCAACGGATTCCCAACCTTTTCGTGGAATTCCTAAAGCTGCGAAACCCTGAATGCGGCCCCAAAAATCAACAATAACTCGACAAATTGCTTCTTCCGTAAGGGAAGGACCAGGTAACAGTGCCGGGTTGGTTTTCATGTTTGCAGCCATATAACGTCTCCCATGCTCCATGGCTGACACCGCAGCAAGAGCCACAACATCCCAAACACATTGTTGCACTGATTGTGGGGCTTGGATAAGCCAAAGTTGCTCCCTTGAGACTGGCAATCCTATTGAAAGAGTAAGTTGATCTGCTATTGCCTGTGCCACCGGACAGGCCCAGAAATGATGATAGCGACGTCGGACGTAGTGGCGGTGTCAGCATATTCGGCAACAGAAGCGTGCGTCGAGGGCGCAATTCACGTAACTTTGCTTGCTGTCTATTCGTAAATCTATTGTCACATTGAGCGTCTGCGCTTGCAAGCTTATTAGCTAACCTAAAACGTCAGCGAAGCTTCCCCCGAAACGCATCCTTACCGGATTATTTGGAGTGCCAGGATGAACAATTGTGAAAAGCTTAAGGCTTGGTGGCTGGGAGCAAGCGTGTTGCGAGAACTCGGCCAAGGACAGAATGTTTCCGCCGTCAGCGAAACCAACAGGTTGTCGCTCCAGGCATTTTATGCATCGGCACTGCACCCAAATACGTTCCGGGCAGCTGGAAGAGGCACCGAGATGCCTGGCCAGCAACCCGTTACAACCAACGCAGATTTTTGTTGTCGCGTATTGCGAGGCCCAGAGAAGGCCTTGAAGCTCGTCCCTATTCATCCCATTGAACTCTTGCATTTTGTTTATTGAGCGCGCAGATAAAGCGGCTCACAAAAATGCTATTGGCCGTTCGGATCCGTAAGGCAAATCCTTAAGTATCCTAACGAATACCGATACGTCGGAATCACAACGTCTTTTTGAAGAAATATCTGGATCAACGGTGAACTCCATTATTGGCCTAGACCCTTTGGTGTAACCTGCGTAGGGAATAAAAGGACACTTTGGAGGACGAGAGCAGCAGCAACATCGTGGATTTCAAGTGCCTGCGTAACCATTCTATGCACGCTTGTCGTCGTCCTCATGAAACGAGTTGAATCATACAACTTAGCTAGTTTAGGTACGTAGGAACTCTTTCAAGGTACCTCCGTCGTTGGTGCGTGCAGGGCGCACAAGACGATGACGCCATAATAGCTAAAATCTCAAGCATAGGTGGACGCAATGTGTGAAGCTTACTGTACACCAGCATTACGCCGGTCTCAGTCAAGCTGTGTTGGCGACGTTCCAAAGGTTAAAGTCGCTTGCGTGCACTCACGCGCGCACCATCAGAGCCTTACCTTCCAGTCCCTTTAGTCCAGCACGAGTATGAAATTGCGCGACGTAAGTTATTTTTCCAATAGTCCGTCATAATCTTAGGTGATAGCAAGCAGCGCCGAGGGGCCAGAAGGATGCTTGAACAAATAACAGGTCATAGTATCGGAAGGTGATTTCGTTTAATCTTATCCTGGTGAAAAGGTAAGGTAGTTGGCAAAAACTGGGCCGCCCGTGGAGAATACTGGCTAAGTAGGAATACGGATTTGCACAATACCTCGCTGACCTAAGTCGTTGATGCACACCTTTGTAAGGCATGCGCAAATGCTGGTGCAAATGAAAGCGCGACGTGCCTGTATGTAGAGAGTATGGAATGGGTACAGACGCATGTACAGCATCCTGCACGAAGCAGCGTTTAGTTCCACGACGGGTGCCAAGGTCCCTTGCCATGCAACAGGCCAAGTAAAGGGAGGCCCACTGGCAAGGTTGCCAGTCCTGTTACCCGGTCGTTCCTCCAGCATCCCAACGTGATAGCCGTCGACCGGCCGACCGGCATGCTCGCCAGCATTTCCATGGCGGACTGACAGTTAGCACGAGCCTACCGTGGACCGTTTCGGCACACTGTTGAATTATGTGCGGTTACCAGCAGTCGGTATATATGCGATGAATGGTAACGATTGAAGAACATTCCCCTGTGAGACGCGTTATACTTTCGCACCCAAGCGTATTGGTACCTGACTATTAACCATGACCATTGAAAGCGATGATGAGTTGGAAGCACTCCTAAATTCCTACACTGCTGAAGCCGCGGAACAAAATCGACGGCTTGAGGCAAAGGCAAGCCGTCAGCATAAACCGCGCAAAGAGAAGGCGATTCGCGAGGCCGGCCTGCAACAGCCGCTGGATTCTGGCAACAAGGGCTATGCTCTTTTGCAAAAGATGGGGTTTGAAGCTGGCAAAGGCCTTGGTAAGCGCGAGGCCATGTTGATAATGTGAACGCTGCTTTTTAGTTTCATCTTCGAATCTTCCTTAGGTTATACCCATCCTTATTACTGCTAAGTTAATCCAGCTTCCATCCAACAAAACTTGTTCGTTTCCATCCAGGCAGCACAAGTGCTGGCCGTTCGGATCCGTTGCCTCTAGATATTAAAGCTGGCCGGGCGGGCCTTGGGGTGGATGAGCAACGAAAGAGGGAGCGGCAGGAGCGGCAGCGGCAGGTGCGGGTGTAGGACGTGTTTAACACCCACGCATCTTGGCCCGGCAATGCGTTTCCGCGATTTTTTGCGTTTCATGATCCCCGAACTTTACGCCACGATTAGCAACATAGGTTCCCCACACTGCCTTTTCCAAGGACACACGCCTCCGCCTCCGCAGCCATATTTGATCATTCCAGCCGATGCCCTTTTCCTCTATTGATGCGGCAGGAGGAGCTGGATCGGGTGAAACGCGCTCGTCTGGTGTCGGAGGCACAGAACCGCTATCAGGACACCGCACGTGCGGCGTATGCTGCTCGCCTAACAGTCCGGCACCTATGGCAAGCCTGGCGGGTGGCCGAGCACCTGGATGAGCAGCACGCGGCGGCAGCCTTGAAACAAGTACGCCACGACACAAATGCTGTACCTGGCGGGGAAGACAGCGGTTGCGGGGCGGATTCGGGTGTGCACACATACACGGCACGCACGGGCCAGGCTGGCGCACCTCTCTCCCCGCCTGGGCCTCAGGGTAGGAGCGAGACGTTGCGGGCCTTACTATCTAAGCTCCCAGCGCTGGCGGCAATGATGGCTGACGAGGCGGGGAAAGACACAGCGGGTACGGCAGGGCTAGCAGCAGCGGAGGCACCGTCCCATCGGTCTCTTCCAGGACGATCAGCTGTGTTGAGGCAGAATGATGACGACGACGACGAGCTGATGTCCGGAAGGATGAGGGCGGAGGACACGGGCCGTGCGGGCCGCGTGGCCGATTTCCGAGGACAAGGTCAGGAGCAGGAAATCCAGGGCGGCAGCGCCGCGGTAGCGCTAGAATCGGCAGCGGGGGGTGGCGGGGAGGCGGGCGGAGGGGAGGAAGGGAGTGAAAGGCAGCTAGTAAGGGTAGGGCCAAGCGCAGCGACCTTTGCAGCGTCACGATGCAGCCCGGGCTCCAGCGCAGTGCGGAAAATCCCCGTTGATGATACTGAGGTGGCTGAGGCTGTGGGGTGCTGTGGCGGGGTGGGGGTTTTCCAGGGCATGCAGGCGCTGAAGAGCGGGGGGGGAAGTGGTGGTTGGGGAGGTAAGGAGGAGGATGGCAGTGAAGGTGATGGTGGGGTTGATGAAGGGGGACGACATATGCACGAGGGCGTGGCCAGTGCTACTGCTACTGCTGCTGCTGCTACGGCTGCCACTGCTGTTACCGCTGCCGCTGATGCCACTGACGCCGCTGCCGCGGCGCCGCCTCTCTCGGAGCAACTGACCGTGCTGCTATTGCACCTTCGAGAACAGCACCAATACTGCTACTTCTGCGGCTGCCAGTACGGCAGCCTGGACGAGCTAACCGCGACGTGTCCTGGACTGAATGAGGACGAGCACTAGCGATAATAGTAATAATCGTAAACTTGCCGGCTGTGTACGGCAGCAGGTGCCGTAATAGATGCATCCCGGGAAGGCTAGAATATGTAAAAACACATGGACAAAAAAGTGAGCATGTTGCGGAGCAAGCATTCCCAAGGCCACTACCCAACATGCAACATCACGAGTAAGAGGTCTTGCCGGCCGCTACGGCCATATCGTACAACGCCTCGCACCTCGCGATCGAAGTAGCGCAGTCTCCCGGGGAGGGGGGCCCCACCCGCTTGAGCCACAACCTTACGACCTTTTGTCATCTTCCCAAGCAGCCGGCCAGGTCATTTACACGACGAACCAGGAGCTCAAGATGCACCGCTGCCCTCTTGACAGACCTTCCGTCCAACAACAACAACAACAACAATAGCAACAACAACACGACGCTGCACTTGATGAAACGAATGCCGCGCTGTGAAAGGTGCATGCACAAGTAACAAACTAATTCTTCCTGCTCCACACGCAAAAAAGCACACAACGCCGCTACTGGGGAAAAGACAATCACAACAATAACAGCAAAGCAACATGATGTCCTGCTGTCTCTTTAGGGCCACTGAACCGGGTCGTGGGGAGCTCCATGCTCCATCTCCAAAAGCGCTCTCGCGGCTCTCAGCTAAATAAAAATGCCCCTCCGCTTCCACCCTTTCGATGACGGATGACTTGTCAAATGAGTCGCTATTATCCGCATCGCGGACCAAGCGCGCGTCTGCAGCGCCGCTGCAGCCGCTACCAAAACTCATTGCTAGGGCCCCCCCAGAGACATATCACCTTGCAGCGCGGCAAACTGACCGTCGCAACATGCAGCTTTGCACTACTACGAAGGGCGCTCTACTAAGGCCACGCCACTCCCCAACAAGAAACAGTACATGAATGGCACGGTGCTGGGTGAGGCCCCCCAGTACTTCACCTGCCCGCGACTGGCGCATGTCCCCTCGCTCATGCCGCGGGCTATACACCTACCCATCATATACACATCCACCCAGGGAGCCGCTGAGGCATCCGAAAGGAGCAGAACCCCCTCTGGCGGCCCCCCCCCCATACCTACCCCACCCGTGGGTCTTACATTTCCCGTGTACAATAGCACAGACAAGTTCGCGGGGTGGGTGGGTGGGGCAGTAAAAGGCCACACGTGCATTCAAAGGACCATCGCTGCTGTACACAGCTGTACACGGAAAAAAAAACGATTATCCCGTAGCCCTGCGTCTTGTACAGTACAGTGAGTGCACACGTGCGCGAATGTGTCCCTCATCCGCTTCTGACCCCAAACTAGCACACAAGGAAACACAGCTTACAGGGGACCCCGGGGTGAACGACCCCCACCCAACCAAGACGTCCGACCCCATAAAAACATTCCACCCAACCAATCCCCAACCGATCCCCTCGCCGATTTCCCCTCATCGAGGCCTTTTTAGGCCCCTTTTGTTCATTCGCCCCCCCCCCTCATGATGCACACAGCGTGCTCGGAAACGTATGCGGTTCGCGTTCCCAAACAGGAAGACAGGAAGCAGCGTCAAGGTGCATGACAGGCACCATTTGGGGCCACCAACCATAAAAATGGAATGAATTTGAATTTCGCGTAGGTAGGGTGCTTTCGACCCACGAGTTCACAAATCGGTGGCCAAATGCAAACAAGTCCGGGAAGTGATCAGAAGCCCATCATCGATTTGTCCCTTTATTCATCCAATCTCTTCACGCACACGCCAGGGGTAAGGGAGCCCCGTGTGTATGTGTTTGTGTGTGTGTGTTTGTATGTATGTGCATGTATGCATGTATGTGCATGCAGGCGGTACTCGCCCGCGCGCTCGTGAACGTATTTCTGCCTGTTAGCGGTACGGCAACACATCGCATTCTCCTCCATCATCATCAAAAAGCAAAGCTAGGAATACAACACGTCAAGGAATGTGCTGATGTCTATCTGCTGCTGCCTGGCGCTGCGCATGGGTGCGTTCATTTCACATTGCCTTTCTTTTGTTCGCTCCTTCACTCGTGCATACATATGTGTGTGTGTGTTTGCGTGTGTGTTTGCGTGTGTGTTTGCGTGTGTGTTTGCGTGTGTGCATATTATATGAAGGCGGGGAAGCGGACCACGTGCATGTGGTCACCACCAGACAAAAAACAGCGAGTTGGGAAACACAACGATTCCCGATATTCCCGTCTACTGCCCTCCTCAGTGTTTCGGAGCAACAGTACTCTGTACCCGCAAGTGTACACATGAAACCGCGCGCCGCTGGGGGAGGCAAGAGTCCACAGCAGCCGCAGCAGCTACTGCTGCCGCCACTACTGCTGGCTCTCCCTCCGCAACGAGAGCGCGGCCCCCTAGGGGTCTCCTCCTCCTCCTTGGCCGAAAGGGGGGGGGAGCTGCATGGCGGGCAACTTGCAGTCAGCTGCCCGCGCCGCAGTGTGATAAAGGTAGCTTTGTCAAGGGACGCAAAACACACACATACATACGTACATACGTATATAATACATACATACCCGCGCAGCCAGCCACAGCGCGTTGCCGCATGCGCTACGGCACGACACGACACGGCACGAGCGGGGCGGGGCGGGACAAATCGCATACATCGAGCGGGGCGGCTCTTCCCGCCATCAACCCACGCTGTGCGGTCAGGGAGGAGGAAGTGATGGAAATGAGCAAGGTGAGACCAAGTGAGTTGAGGTGAGGGACGCGAGCTGAGGGGGCCCGGAAAACCCCGCATCGCGCCCCACTCGCTCATCCGCTGGAGCAGCATCGTGCGACTACCACCACGCCTGCAGCCGTCCTGGAAGCAGTAGCAGCAGTAAAAGTAGTATCAGCAAGTAGGCGCAGTAGCAGGGGCAGTAGCAGTAGCCCATCAGCAGCTACAACCACGAGCGCCTGTTGACCGCATGCCGGCACGTCATATCTTAGAGCCCGAAGCCGTGTACGACACCCCGGCAGAAGGGACACGAGGGCGGCTGCGTCACCACCATGCGGGTCACCTCCCTGGAGCACTCGGCTGCGAGAACAGTACGGCACGGGTACGGCATTGTGAGAGCTGAGAGTTTAAGTACGGCGCGAGTTAAGTATGGCGATTGCTCAGCATATCAGCAACATGGCGCGGGGTGTTCTAAATCTATCAGACATGAAGATTAGACCAAGTGTTAGGGTGAATCATTGTACGGCATGATGAAGTCGTACACCGTGTACGGCAATTTCAAGGACTAGGCCACGCCATGTATAGCTGCGTACGGTAACTGTGGTGATCGACGTCACGGTTGGTTAAATTACGGCCGGATTGGAGAATTTGTACGGCACCGTACTGCACACCGAGATGACCCACCACAAAGCGCGTGCTTGCAGGGCTTGATGTGTAGGAAAGCTGGCCGCTCGAAGCACACACCGCAGTAGTCTTCGGATGTATCAGAGCCAATCAGCTTTCCGGCAGTAGCAGCCCCCCCGACGCCGCCGCCGCCGGCAGCGGCGGCGGTCTCGTCGCCTGCCGTCAGCGCCAACGCACCTGACACCCGCAGCCTTCCGCTGCCGGCCCGGCTGGCGGCAGTAGCTGCAACACCCAGACCGATGACCTGGCCGTAGCTGCCGCCTCCGCCAGCGACCCCGCCGCTGCCGTACGCCTCCCATCCCAACCCGACCGGCAGCTGAAAGACTCCCAACGGAGGACTGCCACCCGCTGGATCGCTTCCGCCACCGCCACCGCCGCCTGCTACAGCCCTTCCCGTCATGTAGTACTCTCTCGCGATGACGCGATCGTCCCCACCCATGCCGGCAGTAGCCGCGGCCGGGGAGCCGCCGTGCAGGCCCCACCGCCGTACAGAATCCCCCGAAATTTGCCAACAGCTGCTCCCGCGGGAAGGGAGGGCAGGTGGGGATCGCCCGCCGACATCGTCATCAGGGCCGGGGTGCGGTAGCGGCGACGGCTGCGGCGGCGGCTGTGTCAGCACGTACTTGCTCGCGCGTCTACTCAACCTTCCTGCCAAGCAGCCGTCGCAACCTCCACCGCCGCCAGCGGCGGCAGCCAGCCCCGTCGGGTGTCCCTCCTGGATCGGCTGTAGCCCCAGAGAGGCTCCCGGCGGGGGCAGTAGCACGGGCAGCGGCGGCGACCAGCCGCTCAGGCTGCGGCAGATGTCGACATCAACGCCGCTGACGCTGCTGTATCGCGGGCTTCCGCCGCCGGGAGATGCGCCAGAGCACCGGTCTAGCGGCGTCGCCTGAAGCGCCGCCACGGCGAACGGCGACGGGTACGGATGCTGCAGCGGCGGCGGCGGCAGCGAAACTGGCAGGGATACGGGACAGTACGACGTCCGAAAAGGGGCAAAGGCTGTTTTGGTTTCGTTCGCGGGACTGCCGCCGGCAATACCGCCGACGGTGGTCGGGCCATCGGCGCCACCAACTAGCGCACTAGCCCTGGCGTTAGTGTTCGCTGGGTCGGCATGGACGTCGCCGCAGCCCGCCGCTGCGGCGGCGGCGGCGGCGGCGCCAGCGGGTCGTATCTCTGTGACGCCGCTGCGGCCGCCGTCGGTGGCCAGCACAAGGTGGTACGGCGGAGAAGGCAGGTACGGAAAATGGGTGTCCGAATCGAAAGAGTTGCCTCTTACAGGAGAGATGTCCCCGGATAGGGCCGCCGCCGCCGCCGCCGCCGCCGTCTTTGCTACTGCCACCACTGCCAACGATGGCGTCAGCCCAGCGGCTGCGTCAGCACCAGCGCCAGCGGCGCTGCCCGCCAGGCCGTGACTTGCGGCGTCCGCCGCCGCCGCCGTCACTGCAGCCGTAATAGCCGTGCCACCGGCAGCGATCGCGGCGGTCTCGGCACTAAAACCGTGCTCAATCGCTATCCCAGGCATCGTTGCTGCCGACGCCGACGCCATTGTCGTACACGATATCGGTCTCTGTACGCCAGCTGGCGGCATGCCGCCATGCAGCGGCGGTGTGTGAGAAAATTGGCTGTAGACGCCACTTCCGACTCTGTTGCCGCCGCCGCCGCCGCCACCGATGGCGGCCCCGTCATAGCAGCTGAGGCTAATCAGGCCGCCAGCTGCCGTCTCCGAGGCGCCGCCGACGGTGCTCGTACGCCGTGATGTGGCCCTATCATGCTGTGAGCCATCCTGGGCCTGAGCCCCCCTTCCGGATGCACGCAGGCGCCGTCGGAAGCTGTCCAAAGGGCGCAAGGACTGTCGCCGTACAAATTGAATCGCGCCGTTGACGAAGGAAGACGCTCGGGACAAGGACCCTGTGTCGCCGCCGACGGCGATGGTGACGCTTGCGGCGCCGCATCCGGCGGCCGCGGGGTTGGCGTTGCCGTCGCCGCCACCGCCGCTTGCGGTAGCGGATGCCCCGCCGCCGCCGCCGCCGCCGCTGCTGCAAGCGGCGGTAGCGGCGGCAATCACCGCTGCGCGCGCCGCCGCTACCGCCGCCGCCGCTGCAAGACGCCGCCGTTCAGCCGCCACCACCTCCAGTTCGTTAATCTGGGACAGCAGCCCCGCTTGCAGCGCCGCAGACGCGATCGCCTTGAGCTTCGGTACCTTATAAAGCCGTACGACGTCCGTACCTAGGATGTACGACAAAGGTGTCGACGGCATGAGCATCTGCGGGACGGTCCACAATACGGATAGAAATATGTTTTAATACAGTAATTTCTCCAGAGTTGTAGTTTACAGTTGCTTCAGTGGAAAAAAAACACACACTCGCAGGTTTCTGACGTCCAGACGGAGACATCCCTATGTGTTCCTGGTGTCGTACCCCGTACATTGAGGCCCTGGACCATTACCGTCGTGTGACCGCCAAAGTTACAGTACTACAGTCCGCCAGTATCCCCCACCCTCCCACCAACGACCATAACCACCACCGAGCATACGTGTGCTCTCCGGGAGGCCAAGATTGCAATGCCATACCCCCAGCACCCGCAGGGGCACACGCCGTACATCCCCCCATCCCCAACGAACAACAGCTCGGCAAGGACACGGCTCCGGAGCCCGCTTCGCTCCACCATGCGTGCAAAAAAACACCGTGCCAAACACCCTTACCTTCCGTACACACATGTTTGTTTCACGCATAGAAATACACACATACATACACGTACACACACGCGCACCTCCGCCAGCCCCCGACTGCCCCGTTCCGCCGCCCTCTGGTAAGGTCGTACACCTCGTACGTCCGCATGCAACCGGGGATCAGGGGCGCCGCTGTCCCGTAGGACCTCCAACTGGTGTGGGGAGGGGTTGGTGGAAGGGATTGGGAGGGGTGGGGGAGGAGGGGGGGTGGGGAGGTGGGGAGGGGTGGGGGGAGAGTGGGGGGTCCACAGCAGCATCCGGATGCGGCGGGTCAAGGAATGGACAGCGCAAGACAGGAGGTGATAGAGCCCAAGAAGTATAAGACGGCTGCACTCCTTCAAAATTCAAAATGCAGTTCTTCAAAACAAGCAGGCGGTCGGTTCCACTGAGGTCCGGAAGGGCCGGGGGAAAGGCCGGGAGCGGAGGAGAAAGGGAACACCTAAACAACCACACGGCAAATCACACCAAGTCACATCGTACACGTCGTACACAACTTACGTAATGGCTCATAATCATTTTGCAGAGCGCCACGTCACCGCGCCGTGCCGCCAGATGCAGGGGGGTGGAGCCCGGGGGCCTGCGCGTGCGGGAGGGGTAAACCGCAAAACCCCCCGCATACACACACGCGGGACAGCCACAACCACATGCAGACATCCCGGTCGCGTTTGTTGCCAATTCAGGCATTGTTGCCGTTATTGAACGATGTCCGGTCCCCAGTCGCCGCCGTTCCATGCAATATCACAATATCCAATACGTACATACATACATACATACATACATACATACATACATACATACATACATACATACATACATACATACATACATATGGCAGGCGGCTGGCAGAGGTTAAGGCCTGACTTCTGCTCCCAGTCGACCAAGTCGACCCGGGTTCAAATCCGCCTGCCGGCTCCTCGGGTGTTTGAGGAGTGATGAAATGGGAGGTGGCCCCCCATCTTATGGACGGTGTAGGACGTGATAATATCAACTTGCGAGCTGACCAGGAACTAAGTTGATGCGCCGTTGATCCGCTAGATTTGGTTGGATGCTGGTGGTGAGTTGCCGAACCCAACGAATACATTCTGAAGTCGGATGGGGTGACGGATTAGGGTGCCCCTCTAGCAGGGGAGAGCAGGGACTGCCCCGGGAAAGGGGGCCGCTGGCGAAGTTAACCACCCTGTAACAACATACATACATACATACATACATACCTAGGCGCCTCATTGGAGCTAGTGTGCTATTCCTGCGTCACCTGTCACACCTCCTTCGCAAGCAGAACCGCCGGGGGCTCCTGGCATTCCTGGACTTCGCCAAGGCCTATGACACGGTGGATCGTGGGTTCCTCCTGGCAGCAATGGAGACCATGGGTGCAGGGCCACAGCTCTGCGCCTGGGTACGGCTGCTGCTGAGCGAAA
>NW_003307562.1:1381608-1382437 GCF_000143455.1 Volvox carteri f. nagariensis
CACGCGGGACAGGTCAGCGACCCTGGCAGCCCTTAAGACGCTACATGGCGCTATCAACCCGGCCTGGCTCGAAGCTGCAAGAGCAGTGGAAACCCAACAGCAACAGCAACCCCAGCCGCAGGCACAGCTGCAGCCACAGCTGCAGCCACAGCCGCAGCCGCAGCCACAGCCGCAGCCACAGCCGCAGCCGCAGCCACAGCCGCAGCCACAGCCGCAGCCACAGCCGCAGCCACAGCCGCAGCCACAGCCGCAGCCACAGCCGCAGCCACAGCCGCAGCTACAGCCGCAGCCTCAGCCGCAGCCACAGCCGCAGGTACAGCCACAACAGCTGCAAACACAACCACAGCTACAGACACAGCATCAGCCGCAGCCGCAACAGCAGCAACAGCCGCAGCAACAGCTACAGACGCAGCCGCATGAGCAGCAACCCCAACAGCAGCAGCCAGAGAGGCCAACGGCGGGGGATATGGCGGCTCCAAGCACCCCCAACAGCACTCAGGCGATGGCTATGATCCTAAAGCGGGTCGGATGGCAGATGCCGGGCGGCACAACAACCGTCCCACTCACACGCCTGACGGTCCGCCTAGCGACACAGCTGCAATGCGGGGCCACCGAGGAGAAACGGGGACGCTTGATGGCAGCATTTGTGCAAGAAGCGTTGCACCCGCAGGAAACGACACCTTCCTCCTCAGCGGAAACAAGCCGCTTCAGGGCGACGCAAGCCCGCTTGTGGTCGGNGGTGCGGTGGGAGAACGAGAACAAAGAAACGCTGTGGCGGCTCGCCGTGGACGGCATCCCCCTGCCCGGCAACACGCACCTGGCCCGCATG
>NW_003307562.1:1383118-1407848 GCF_000143455.1 Volvox carteri f. nagariensis
GTATTGGGGGGGCGCCGAGCTGGCTACCCTCCCCCCCTGTGGTTTCCGGAGGCTTGATCGCCCTGCGTTGCCGCAGGGTCTTCCCGTTTGAGTACTTTTCAATTTAGACCCAGTGCTGTGGAAGGGCGCGGACTTGTGCGGTGTTACCCCCTCGACGGGGGCTATCTCCCCTGGACTAGCCCAGGGAGGGAGAGGCGGAGGAGGGTAGTAGTCTCAGGAGGCTGTTTGGCGTCTTGTGGTGTGAGCTCTTTGCGCTCTTTTTTGCGTGAGGATTTTTGAGCTTGGTGACCTCCCCAGCCCGGGAAGACTCGTCGGGCTCCCGGTCGCCCAAGTCCTGGTAGCGAGCTCTCTGAGATGCTCGGTTCGTTCGGTCGGCAGGAAGAGCCCCCCAGTTGCGACTTCGTTTATGTTAGGAGACCAACGGGCATAGATCCCGTCTAGTTGGAGCGCCAAACAAGCGCTGTTGCGTGCCGGCCGTCGTTTCCCGTGCGGCCTGACCCGGGGGCGGAGTGCATGAGACTAACCAGCCGTATGCACCCGCCCCCCGCGCTGTGCTTCGGCCCTGGGCCCCCGGCTTTTCAGCCCACAGTGTAATCAACGTCATACATACATACATACATACATACATACATACGTACATGTGCTCCCGTGCCCCCTGCTCAAGGTTGCCGCCTCAACACCGCTCCGGGCTCCCAACCGGACGGCACCACCTAGCCCACCAGAAACCGCCACAACGAACCCGCCAACCAACCCCCAGGTGGAGTCCCCCCCCCATCGCCACCCCCCGCCCCCCGGGGCCCTACCCGCTGATCCAGTCGCTGCCCTCCGACCAGCACCGCGCGGCGATGTTGGCTCCGCAGGCCAGCAGCGCCGCCAGCGCCCGCGGCTTGTTGGCGACGGCGGCGAAGTGCGCGGCGGTGTAGCCGCAGAAGTTCGGCACGTCCACCAGGCTGCGCCAGAGGGGGGGTAGGCGGGTGATGGGGCGGTCAGGAAGGCAGGGGGATAATACTACATGATTATGATTATAATTATAATTATGATGATGATGTTGATCATAATCATGATGATGATCATGATGATGATATTGTTACAAAAGTCAAGCACCAACAGCCTTCGTGGCGGGAAAGGGAAGATGCAAAAGCCCAAAGCCCAGAACCCCCAGTCGGCGTGATGGGGGCGAGGCAAGTTAGCGAGGACGAGGAGGGAGGGCGGAGGCGGAGGCGGAGGCGGCGGCGGTGGTTGGAGAGAAAGAAGAAGAGGCAACGTAAGACGAATGGGCGCACAGTCAGAGAGCCGTAATGATGACAGTGAGATGAGCAGCGAGGGACGTCAGTGTCAGTGTCGGTGTCGTCGACATTGTCGACGGCGGCGACGGCAAGAAGCTGCGCGCGGCTCTTAGGCCCCAAAAACAAACGCATCCCCCCCCACATACATACATACATACATACATACATACATACATACATATATAAATACGCACACAGCCACAGAAGTCACTCTCCCACTCCTCACCGCACGAAGCTCTGCCGGGTCCCCGGGGGGGGCCGGGCGCTGGCCTGATGCTGCAGGAGGGCCTCGATGGCAGGACCCTGGTCGTGGAGAGTGGCGTAGTGAAGTGCCGTACAGTTGGCGCGGTCTCGATACCAGGGATTGGCGCCCTGCAATGCGGGCGGGGAGTTTGAACTTAGGTTTAGTTTAGTTCAGATTTATGTGAGGGAGTCGAGAGAGGGAGAGCAGAAAAAGTACATAATATGGAGGACACCGGGGGCTGACTTGCAAAGCATGAGAGAGAGAGAGAGAGAGATGGAACGTAGCACCCACCATCGACAGCAGGAACTGCACACAACCGGGATGTCCGCCCTTGCACGCCGCCATGAGCGCGGTCTGTCCCAGCACGTTGGGTGCGTTGACGAGCGCCGCCAGTGGCAGGCGGGGGCGGGAGTCCGGGCCGCGGCGCCGGAAACCGTCACTGCACCGCAGAAAGGGGTTCGAGAGCCGCCAGAATGACGGCGCACCGTATTGGGGCTGAGGCTGCTGCTCAGGCTGCTGCTGTTGTCGTTGTTGTTGCCCCCCATGCTGCCCAGCAGCAAAGAATGACCAAGAAGGCCCACCGGGGGGTTGGGGGAAAGGAGGGGGGGAGAGGGACGGGTTAAGGACGAAGAAATTTCCTACAGAACACACACACACACACACAGGCACAAACACACACGCATGCGCCTCAGGCCATTACATCTCCCCCCCCCCCAACATTGACACACACAGGCACAAACACACACGGTCACATTTAGACAGAAGTGTATGGCCGGCGGCCCCGTGTGGGTATGGGGGCCTTACGTGGGTTCCTGTGGGTTCCCCCGGTGTGGGCCACAGGGCGGTGAGGCGGTCCGCCAGCGCCTGCAGCAGGAGAAGGTGGCCGCTGGCGGCGGCGACGTGCCAGAGGTTGCTGCCGTCGCGAAAGTGCGTACAGGCGGCAGTGAGAGGGTCATCCTGCAGGTACGATAGCGCCACCTCGACATCGCCCTGAAAGTGGGGGTGCGGTGGCCTCTCAGGATGCTGGCAGAGCGCCTTAGCGCGTACTCGTAGATGATGTGTGTGCCGTAATATGTATTACATAAAGCTACTTCAGATGGGGTAGCCGCCCGAGGGTTGCGGGGACGCGTCGCGAAGCGATGAGGGGTTTGATTGGTTGTTTGTCTACCGGAAAGGCGGGTTCGTCACTGGATGCGTTAAGCATGTAAATGGAGGGGAGGGACAGGGGAGGAGGGGATGGGCAAGAATGGCGGAGGTTCGTGACATGCGGGGAGATAGGAAGTAAGGAGTGCCGGAAGGTGCTAGGAGATGTCGGTTTGAGGAAGCAAGTGGGACATCTGCATCGCATATACGCAAGTACTCGAGGTGTGGGCATGAGCCCAGAAGGCGAAAATGTCGTGCGTGCATGGACGCCAATTGGAACCTATTCGGACAGTATCCGCATGCAAACATGCGGTATGCGAAGTGCCCCAACAGGGAGAATTTCCACATGCTTACTAAGCGGCAAATATGTGACCGCAATGTTTCGGATCGAGTGGCGAGGCGTTTTGGATACATCCAGGCCTAGCTGTGGCGAGGTCATGAAAAAGGCCGTGAAACGCAAGAACAGAGGAGCATGATTAGCAGCCTCGTTCTCAAGGGGACGCAAAATGAACCCTCGTCTCAGTAAGCAAGGCCAGTCCAGCTTTGCTTCACTTTCGCCGCAAGGGTCTTGGTCGCTCAACCTTTCATAACCAACGTTGAAGATTTACCTTACGAAGTGCTGCCTCAAACGACGCTCGACCAAGGCAGAAACACGCCATTAGTGATTTCTACGCGATAATGTCTCCACGTTACTGCCCCAGTTGAACTTTGGCGCCATTTAATAAGCTTAAGTGATAGTTCCATGAAATGATTACTTGATAGGAAAAGCAACAGTGTATCAGCGGACTGGGATCTTGGGGCAACTTTCACCGCATGCCTGTTTCACCTGTACGTCGTACGCAGGTGAACTATCCGTTGGCTACTGACGACGAACATGCCTATACCTAGTACTTTTATGCGCCTTCACACAGTTGCTTGGATTTCGTGGGCCCTGAGCCCTAATGGTTGGTGTCCGTAGATGTGCAGCTCCAAAAGAGATGTTCAAGGCGGAAGCTCTTTCGTGAAGCTGGGCGGGGCACATAGGAGAGCGGTGAAACTTTCTGGAAGCTTACAGCTACATATCCTGTGAGCTCTCATGCGCCTAGCCAAATGTTTCCGCCTGTCGACTATCGATTTCGTACGCTTTGATTGTTGCCCCAAGCGTACGCATGGATCTCTTTTGCGCATGTCAATGTATGTATGCAAAACTTCGTTATCCTTGCGCCATTGCAGACGTGTTATGGGTGCCTCCGCTACACTCACAGCTGCAAGCAGCTGCCTACATTGCATTATTTTGCCCACGCACAAAGCGTAATGAAAATGCCGCTATTATGAAACGCGAAGCTAATGCGCACGACCAACGCGGGATGTTGAAACGGTGCCAGCATTACTAATTGTGGCGGGGCAGTGCGATTCTGCCGGAGCCAGCCAGCTGCGAATTGTAACAAAGATTAGCAAAGCAGCCACCAGAGAGCTCTTGGTATGAGACCAGGTGCCAGCACGCGAAATTTATATTTGAGCAAAGGATAGAAGGGCCGGGCGATTGAGGGCTCTCCGAAGGCGGGCGGCGCTGGGCTGACGACATTTTGCACGAAAATTAACTCCTCAAAATGGATAGAATTATTGAATGGTCTCATAAGGGTAGGTTAAGGCGTGGTAGAAATGCTATCGTGCGGCATGTGCAGTTCTGCATAGCGTTAGACAAGTAAACCAGGGCGCCTTTCAGCAATTGAGAATTCCCGGCTGGCGCCTATGTAACTTCAGGATGCCCGACCGGCAAGTCGAATCGGGTTTCGGCATCTTTTCCGGACATGGAACCTTTGTCACATGGAATCTCCCAGAATCTTCTAACCGTTTTCGTTGTAAAACGTTAGGAGGGTTTAATTCAAGGAACGCGGTACATCCCCCTCATCACAACTTCAACCTACGAATATCCAGTATTTTGTCGCACCTTTTGATGACGTTGCACTGCACCAGGTTTGCGTTCGAGGACGAAGTGCGCGTTCGAGACTGCACCCTTTAGGTAATAGAGCTAAACGCAAACGGGGACACGGAGGTCGGCAAATCAGTTTCTTCAGCTGGGGGGTTGCATTATTCCTGTGATAACAGAATGTTTTTGGGCCACTTATCGGGGCCCCAAAAAAAGACTGTCACATCGTACCAAAGCCTTTTCTGTCCGTATTTACATGTACCCCGCCAGCGGACGCTCCCAACACCGAACATCCTGACCATCCCAGGGAACGCCTAGCGGACGGTAATGGAAAAAGCGATGGTCGCCCATCACGTTCAACATGACAGTAGTGTTGGGAGCTGTTGGCGCAATGAATGTTGTACTGGGTTAACGATCAATTGGCGCGTTGGAAAAGAGGCCACCGTAGAGTATCCGAGCTGGCTCACAGCGCGCACACGCTCCCACGACCCAACACGTCACCACCCCCACACACAGCCGTCGCCACCACTGAAGTCAGCAGTAGCGATGATATGGCACTCGGGCTGGATGCCCCACGCTTGCCACGTCCACGCTGTCCATGGTTAGGCGCGCACGCTTCCTGGAACGTCCTTGTTGTGGTGCCGGCTCACAACGCGCGCGCGCCTCCTGGGATGTGGATGCGGGGGACTGCAGCGAAAACATGATGCTCTACGACCAAATACCTTTCGCCTTATTACAAAGGTAGCGAGCTAGGTTCATGGATGGGGCCACACATGCATATTCAGTCACAAACATGTTTCTTTTCTGAATTACAATGGTGTAAATTGATGCCTCACACTCACACAAACCTCAACCAGACCTCGGTTCCGGCCGGCTGAGAACTGGGCTCAACCTTGCTGGAGGTGTGTGGATGAGTGCCGACGCAGTCCACACACGGCACCGCGGGGCGAAGCAGATATGAATGAAAAAGGACAAACTTACCGTGATACCGCTGATGCATGCTGGCCCGTGCTGTGTTTCTTCGGCATGCTGCGATGAAGCGAAGTCGTGTCCCCAATCACTTGGGCGTGTGTTTGGGGGGGGGGGCGGAGAGAGGAAATCAGGGTGCATGTAGCCATGAACATAAATTTTCATCTCGGCCTTGCTTCAACCAGGCTGCCAGTCAGTTGCGGACAGCCCACGGCCCCAATGGGTGCTGCTATTTCCAGAAAGAGCGGCACCGTCGGCCCCATTTTCCCTGCCAGCGTCACGCAACGACACGACCAACCATTAGGCTCTGTGTTGCCACCGCCGGGAGAGTCATCATCGGCGGACCCGGGGGTGCGACATGACACCACCGTGCAGCCGGCCCCCTCGCTCCCACCCGCTCCCCCTGTCTTTCTCTGGTATCAGCATCACCTGTCTGTGGTTCGTCTTACCACCCACCCACCCACACCAACACAGTTCTTAATAAAAACAAAACACACCAACACATGCCACTACTCGCGCTCTGTGTTCTCCAGTAGGGGGTGGTGGTGCTGCACACCGCAGGGCAGCGACAAGGCCATGCATGGCTCCTCCACCACAACGCCAATAACGCCGCGTTGCACAATGCCACAACCCAGCAGTCCCGCCACGCGACATTTCATCCGCCGTCAAACCGCTGTATGTGGTGTGTTACTGTGTTCCGGTGGCGTGTTACTGTTGGAAAACCCAGGCCAGGAGATCATCCTCCCAAAGGAGGCTTTTTTGAAGATATCGATCCTCCCAAAGTAGGGGAGAGCTAACAAGCCGGATGGAAGAAAGGTTTGCACGTCCTCTTGCTTTCGTCTTTATAAAAGGCGTCTCGAGAGGGAGGTGAGGTGTTTTATGGAAAGCACCAAATCGCGTTTGTATGTATTATACGCATGTACGTATGTATGTGTGCAAAACCCCCTACAAAAGGTGGAAAGGCTTATTTTGCACCGCTGGAGGTTAACGGTAAGTGCAGACTCCGGTAAGGGCTGCATGCGTCCAACCGAAGGGCCCTGTACAGGTCACACAGGCCCTGCGCGGTACGGAAAGAAGCTGCCGTCACCCCGCCAATGGGTTCGCGTGGATGGTGACCTTGTTAATCTTAATGTCGGTCTTGGGCCGGTCCTGTGCACGGATAACCCAACAGATGCGGCATCGTGAGGTATCGTGTCGCGAGGTGATGTATGGAATATAAGAGTCCGCTCTTTTTCGCCCTGTGTAAACAGGGGAGTACTGAAATAACACAAAATACGCAAGTAAAGAAAGCGGACTCAAGGTGTTGTCTGGTGAGGTGTTGTATGTATGTATGTCG
The DNA here is from genome assembly GCF_000143455.1 of Volvox carteri f. nagariensis. NCBI lineage: Eukaryota > Viridiplantae > Chlorophyta > Chlorophyceae > Chlamydomonadales > Volvocaceae > Volvox > Volvox carteri. Next base: position 1,390,006 of record NW_003307562.1, read on the forward strand.
GGAAGGTGCTCGATGGCAGCCACAAACGCTCCACACGCACACTCCATGCGCTGCCGTAACCCAGGGCAGAAAGAGTGCCACATACACACACATACATACACACACACCTCGACTGCTGTCCTGGTTCGTCACGCTGCAGCAGCGGGCCGTCCCTAACCGGTGACTCTCGCACCCACCATTACCGGCCCATGCTGCCCAGTCCCCTCTCCACCCCCCGCCACACACACACACACACACCAGACCACAACCCCCAGCTGGGGACCTTCCCCAGCCAGCCCCTCGGCCATTTGCACAGACCTAGCTCGTCACCCGCCGTGGGAATATCCGACGGCCGTACCCTTCACCTTGCCACGAGGGGTCGGACCAGGGGACCAGGGCGCTCATCTACCCACCCGCCTCCCCCACCCCTCCACCCCACCCCCCCACCACCCGCACCTGCGCGTCCGTCGGGACCTTCTCCATTCGGTCAAGGACGTCCATGCCGTCAATCACCTGTCGACGTGAAAATGTGCGTGCGTCTGTCTGTTTGTTTGTTTTCGTACGGAGATCTTTGGGAATAGGCCACTTGGTTGGTGATTAGGGGATGTTGGGGGTGATGACCAGGGGTGTAGCAGCGGGTCCGGAACACACACCACACAACAACTACAAGCCGGGCGACCTGTCCAGCAAGATCCAACAAGCACCGCGGCCCCGGCCGGCCAGATCAGCCCCCCCCCTGCACCCGCGGAGTCCTCCCGCCCGGGGGCCGCTGTGCGGTCTCTACAGTGCCTCTGCAGCTGCCCCTCTGCACCCCTCTTGCCTCGCGTGTCTTTTCCCCAGCTGCCCACTTTACCTCCCGTGCAGCTGCACCTCGAGGGTGTCGGGCACACCCTCCCTGATCACTGGTTGGAGTTCATGATGGGGGATCACGGTGGATAGGCACTCTCAGCCATAATCTCCCACCCACCTCCCACCTCCCTCCCTCTCCCTCCCTCCCTCCTTCCCTCCCTTACTCCCTCCCTCCCTCCTTCCCTCCCTCTCTCCCTCCCTCCCTCCTTCCCTCCCTCCCTCCCTCCCTCCTTCCCTCCCTCTCTCCCTCCCTCTCTCCCTCCCTCTCTCCCTCCCTCTCTCATTCCCTCCCTCTCCCTCCCTCCCTCTTTCCCCCCTCCCTCGGGTCCGTATCTTACTTCCTCTCCTTCAGTTCAGTAGTGGTCTCACCTTGGGGTATCCGTCTATGGTTTTTCTTCTTCTCGCCAATCGTCTGTGCTTCGTCGTACCCCCTCCCTCCCATCCTCCCTCCCGGACTCACTCACCTGACCAAATATCGTGTACTTGCCATTCAGATGGGCATGGGCCTTATAGGTGATGAAGAACTGGCTGCAGAGGCATGGGGGGGGAAGACGAACCACACACGATTGGGGGGGGAGAGGGGCGGTCGATGTGGTGACGGGTCCGGACGCCCCAAGGGCTAATGGGGGGACCGACGAACCACGAAGAGTGCAGCTGCTGCCCAATGGGCGGGGGGCCCGCCCCGCCCCAACCTGCCGCCCAGTAATAATTCCTCCGTTCATCCCAGCACCATCTCTCTTTCGCTGCAAAGGAGCCCATCTCCTCACGGTCCCCCTGGCCCTCACACCTGCCGTTCGTGTTTGGACCGCTGTTGGCCATCGAAACGATGCCCCGCTTGCTGTGCTTTAAGGCGTCGTGGAATTCGTCGGGAAACTTGCCGTTGGGGGTGGGATAAATGGACCGACCGCCCTTGCCGGTGCCTGTGGGGTCGCCTGTGTGGGGAGTGAGAGGTGAGGAAGGGGGGGTTGGTTGGGGTTGGGGGGAACCTGCGGCGGGGGCTTCTGGGTCGGAATGAGGTCCTTGCTACCCGCGGGGACAGATATGGGTAAGGTTAAGGGGGGGAGAGTTGGGGGATGATGATAATTGTGATGATGATGATGTGATGATGATGATGATTGTGATGATAATGATGATAGCGATGATGCTATCAATGATGAGATGATGATAATGATGATGCTAACGGTGATGATGATTGTGATGATGCAAATGCAAAAGACGCATTCGTCGAGGTCCAAACCGACCTGCCGGTGATGAAGGCCCCTATGTGGTTCTGGAAGCCCATCCACGGCTGGCGGAGCGAGGAGAGGCGGAATGGGTGGTACATGCAAAGTGAACTCTACGGAGGGAGGGGGCCTAGGGAGGGAGCTGGCTCCAGCCCAGGTCCCGGGGGGTTCCGGAAGCCCTCTCCTACGCCCTCTCCTCACTCACCACCCTGGATCATGAAGCCCTTGATGTTGCGGTGGAAGTGGACGGCATCGTAGTAGCCACTGGCACATAGGGCCAGGAAATTCTCACAGGCGCGAGGGGCCTTTTGCAGCGGTTGGAAGAGGGAAAAGGGGAGGACGGGAGAAGGAAGGCGTGTCATACGGGGCCCGTTGGCAGCGCTTTTGGGGCCTGGTGGTGGTGGTGGTGGTGGTGGAAAGGAGGAAAAGCAACTGGTGCTTGCCGTGGATGGGATGTGGGAGTACGAGCACCGGGCAAGGTCAGGCGCGTCCGTGTCCTTGTTTCCGGGTCCTCACCTGCTCGCAAAACAGCTCAAGCTTCAGGTCTCCCACGTTGGTGTGTAGCGTCACTGACATTATGATCCCTTACAGTACGCCAGCCGTCTGGACGGTGAAGCTTCGCGAGGTAAATGAGTAATTAGCTTCACGCAATTAACCTAATGCACTTATATCGGAAAACGTGTGGATGCTTGTGACATTGCGCATGTTGCGTACAGAGACAGCTCTGCGCCGGACAAGTCGAAAGGCGCGATCCCTCGCACGTTTGCAGCTTTGGATGAATTATGTCCTTTCAGAATAAGTATGAGTTTATCTGTGCAATCGAATGAGTTGAGTGCTTAAAGCACTGCAGTATTTTGTTTATGCCTTGTACAGGATAAGTTCATTCGCACTTATTCGGTAAGTTTAGCATGACAAGTGAGCAGAGGACTGCTTAGGCTGGCCCTTGGTGCTTTTCCAAAGCCACGCCTGGTAACGAGCTCGTACAAACCGTTTTTGGAGAGGACTCCTGTTTACAAAGTCCATAGCTCCATACTTCACTCTTTCGCTGGACAGTTGTACACGCATGGAAGGAAATTTGATGTCATCTTATCACTGCGACGAGACGCGCCAGGTCCATTCCCAGCAAGGACGCAAGCAGAGAAGGGCGCTGAATCGGTTCCATGTGTCTGCATATCCATTCCAGCCCATCCAGTAAGACTTCTAAGTCGTCAAACTTCCAGTAATGCAACGGAGTCTCTATATGTATGTCCTGGATCCAGTCAAGTCCATGCAGTACATCTTCCATGCGCCTATAAATACAACCCGGCTGGAAGTTTATAAAAGACATGCAGGCCTTCCCTTCATCGAGAAGTTCACAGGTACATATCGAGGGGGGGGGAGCCGGTGAGCTGCGCTACAGTGTTTTTAAAAGTGGTTACTAGTGACCAGGTGGTTACTGAGAAAACAATTCCCTTCCAGAAGGTGGTCACTCGGAAATGTTTGAGCCACCTGCCAGTAACCAGGTGGTCGCCAGGAAATTGGGGGCCACAAAACCCCGTAGTGACACGCAATCTTTCTGTACATATATCCGTGTAAATAAACTAACTAATATATACGCGTTGTTTGTTGGCTGTTCAAAGCCGTGAATGACCGTTGTGAAGTTGGGTCTTCGGATGCATGGTTCTAGTGGGCTCCTGTTCAGCATACTCGCTGGGGTGGTTGCCAAGGTGGTTACCAAGGAAAACCCCCACAGTAACCACTTGGTCACTAAAAAATTACCACAGTCAAGCAGTTTAAAAATGCTGTTGCGCTAGTGGAAATAGCGGCACCGCACACGTGCAGAGTGTGGCCGACATCAGCATTCGCGGCATGACAGCTAAGCCCGAGAATAAGCTTCACCCTTTATGGACTTGTGCTTGATGTGTCGACCGCTTGCTCGCGCTCCTATACATCTAGATTTGACTGAATAGATTTTGTACTGTTTGGGGGGGGGGCTCCCATCCAGCGGGTGTCAGCTTGAAGGGAACTCAGTAAAGTTAACTGAGCCTGAGCCAAAAAAATTACAGTACATGGAAAAGGTAATAACTGAATTTTGTGTGTGTAGGGGTTCCTTCAATTCTTTTCCTGCCTGATGGCAAGTTTTGTGGTTCCAGAATCGAGGTCCCGACTCTTATAATCCCGCTGCAGCGATGTGTTTCGGCTGCCTGCTGGGCATTCGTTATCATGTATGCCAACGCCTAAAATGCATCCATCTTGCTTCACGGCACGTTCTCTTGATAGCAAGTTACAAGTTACAAGTTCCACACACAAGTGTGGGTGTGTCCATAAAAGCCCGGGGGGGGCATGGACGTTGTATTGGTATTGAGTCTCCCTCATCCCTCGTCATCTTGATTGTCCCTCGTCCACTTCAGGGTGAAGCGCCTCAGCACGACGTGCCTGGCCTCCCAAATTTCCGAGAGGTACCTGGCCAATGCCAGGGGTGGCGCCTCAGTCAAAATGGTGCGCATGCTGTGCCCCTTAAAGACTACATCACCATCATACTTAGCCTGTATGCTCTTGTAAGCGGGACATTCCTCGAAAACATGCAACTCATCTTCAACCGCTCCACAGTCACAAAGCCTGCAGGTACACGCAGTGCACTCACACCCATTAGGCCTATTAACCTCTAACTCCCAACAGCCTAACCGAAAATGCATGAGCACATGATGAAGTCGCTGGGGCATGGTCCCTTTAGTGTGCTCCAACCAATCGAGACATGCACCCCTAGGCAGGGCAGCTCCCATCCAGTTCATATAGCGACAAGCCTTGGCTCCGGTAATCCCTATGGGGAAAACACGGGGGTCACCCAAGGTATTCAGGCATTCCCACCATGCATCAAGCCGCTTGGCAAATACCTTAAGAATGCTCTCAACTGGCAATTTAAGGGTGGTGTAGTACACAATAGATCATTACCGTGTGTATTAGTGGGGGGTTCCGCTCCTAAGCTAGTAAGAAAGGCTAGTACCTTGCTCGCCCAACACTCAGTGACGCCAACAAGTGCCAACTCCAGGTCAGCGACAAATGCCTGGTGACACAGCATTCCCGGCCTCTTAACCACAGAGTTCCAAAACCTAAGTACAAGATTGGTCCAATCGAACTGGAGTGGCCTCTGTGACAGCTCACAATATAGGGAAACCATAGTCAGGCTCCTCACCCCAACTACGGATCGCATGTATGCACGCTGTTCCTGGACCATTGGATTAGTCATAGCACCTTCAAAATACACATTTATGAAGTCAGGTCCCCAAACTTGCGCTCCATAAGAAAACACCGGTACAACTAGTGTATTGTAGAGAGACGTACATAGCTTGAGGGTGGTAATTTTCTTATCTCGACACAAACATGGCCCGCCTCCCTGCTGTGAGTAGTTGCTTGGTACATGCTGAGAACTGCACTCCTCGGCCATAGTGCAACCCGAGATACCGTGCCATCTCGTTGCCGGTCAGCACCCGCAACCCTGCCCCGCCTAACCGGTACTTCTGTGCTCCTGTCTCCCTTAACTGTATTCTCATGGCTATGTAGACTCGAACCTGCTGGCTGACCGTGCAAAGAATGATAGGGGGCGGAAAACGGGGAGACAGGCTGCCAAGGGCCCTTACACTGCATTCTGCCTTTCACTCAGTAGAGCTTCAGCTTGTAGCTGACAGCTTTTTTGCTGTTCAATCCTCGGATAGAGCATCATGCTCACCATTGAAGCCCTACCTAGTCATCACCTTCTGTTCAAGTTCCTGTATTCTCTCGTTCTTTTTTTCATCTAAGGGAGATGTCGACATTAAACAACGAGCAATTGCAGCAACGGCAAGGTACGGCCGCCCAAGATGGCGCCAATATGGCGATCAACGCTACCACCAGCCTTGCAGGCCCCTCCACCAGCGAGGCTGGTGGCTTCACCTTCTCACCACCTCCCAACCGACCTTCTCCACCGGCCTGCAGCCCCGCCACGGGAGCGGTGGTGGTTACCACCGCAATCCAGCAGAACATCACCCCACTCCAGCAACAGATGGCAGAACAGAGTCAGCTTTTGGCCTCCATGGCTAAAGTAATAACAGCTGGCCAAAATCCGGCAGCCACTGTTCTGTCGCCAGCCCAGGCGGCAGCGGCATCGGTCACACCAGACAAGGCAAAAAGAAGTAAGGAGAAAAGGAAGAAGAAGGAAGACAGCTCAAGCTCAAGTTCCTCATCAAGCAGTGACGACGAGGCTCCGGAGAGGTTGCAGCGCTTAGTGGACCGCTTAGTGGACCGGATCGAGGCGCAACAGCCCACTGACCCGTCGGGCTTCCGAGCTGGCCAAGATCCGCCATGCCGACCATTCGCCGCGCGGAGGTCGGCGAATCAAAGGCTTGAGAACTTTCGTGGCGCCCTTCACATTCGGCGGAACCTCCGCCAGCAACGCTAAAGCCAGCTTACCCTGCGTAGCAAAGCCATGGAAGATTTGTTTTTGGAAGCCCGACGGGTCGGTGGGCTGTTGCGCCTCAATACGGTCCACTAAGCGCGGCAACCTCTCCGGAGCCTCGTCGTCACTGCTTGATGAGGAACTTGAGCTTGAGCTGTCTTCCTTCTTCTTCCTTTTCTCCTTACTTCTTTTTGCCTTGTCTGGTGCGACCGATGCCGCCGCCGCCTGGGCTGGCGACAGAACAGTGGCTGCCGGATTTTGGCCAGCTGTCATTACTTTAGCCATGGAGGCCAAAAGCTGACTCTGTTCCGCCATCTGTTGCTGGAGTGGGGTGATGTTCTGCTGGATTGCGGTGGTAACCACCGCCGCTCCCGTGGCGGGGCTGCAGGCCGGTGGAGAAGGTCGGTTGGGAGGTGGTGAGAAGGTGAAGCCACCAGCCTCGCTGGTGGAGGGGCCCGCAAGGCTGGTGGTAGCGTTGATCGCCATATTGGCGCCATCTTGGGCGGCCGTACCTTGCCGTTGCTGCAATTGCTCGTTGTTTAATGTCGACATCTCCCTTAGATGAAAAAAAGAACGAGAGAATACAGGAACTTGAACAGAAGGTGATGACTAGGTAGGGCTTCAATGGCGAGCACGATGCTCTATCCGAGAAATGAACAGCAAAAAAGCTGTCAGCTACAAGCTGAAGCTCTACTGAGTGAAAGGCAGAATGCCTGATACGAAAGAGCTGAAGCAATTAATGCATTGATTAAGTGCTCGTCCTGTAGTGCAGTACGGCAAGTGCGGCGCAGGAAGGCGCAGACCAGAACTGGCCAGAGGACAGGGACTGATACTGTAGTTCGTTACAAAGATTAGCTGAGAACAAAGCGCTAAATCCAGACAACGCAAGTTCGCCAGTCAACCGTGCAAGCAAGTGCAAGTCAGAACGTCGTTTGTTGGGGAATAGGGACGGCAAAATAACAATATACAATACATATGGACCCAGTTTAATAAGGAAGGATATCAGAGAACACAGCGTTACTGGCACATCGGGCGTCAGTAACAGCGAAGTGATGGCTGAGCGGGATGAAGTGCGCGGCGGAGTCGGAGAAGGTCCGGAGGAGAACGAAGTAATGGCTATGACGAAGGCGATAAGAATGGCACGCGACGGAAACACCCAGAAGGGGATGTTGTGATTATCACCGGACTGCGCTCCTTATCCCGCGTTGTCTGAAAGCAGGCGCAGCCAGCTGCAACTAGGCCTACCCGGTTGCGTGTAAGAGGGAAAGGGGTGTCCCGGAACCGGCCGCAAAGGCTTGGCAGCTACGCATATTTTGCTGGGGAATGGTGTGATCCAGCTAGGAGGGGACGGCGCCGCGGCGGAGAGGTCACTGCTTTGAGGTTGAGCTCAACGTGGTTTATTATCACCACGGGTTACTGCCAGGTGCCCAGCTGGAGCCCACCGAAGCGCCCGGACCGCTTTGCGCTCATCGGGGAGCTACGCCCGCAAAGGGTAGCAACTAGACTCAAGAAGCCTGCGCAATAACGAGTACCCACGGCCGGTAGGCTTTACCCGGGTGATGCTCTCAGGGAGAGAAACGCCAGCGTTGCGTTGTGCTGATCCGAAAGGCCAGCCCCAGGGGGTGCGCGGTGAAGTACCCAGGCTGAGTGGCCTTGGGCCGAAGGCTTAGATGCGTTTAGCTGGAAGGCCAGCACCAGGACTGGGTTGCCTTAGGCCAGTAGCATAGGAAGAGTTTATCCGGAAGGCCAGCCCCAGGGGGTCTGCTCTCGCGCGGCGAAGCACCCAGGCTGAGTTGCCTTGGGCCGGTAGACTGGGTCGCGTTTGTCCGGAAGGCCAGCCCCTGCGGGTATGCTCTCGCGCAGCGAAGCACCCAGGCTGAGCTGCCTTGGGCCGGTAGGTTGCGTGGCGTTTATCCGGAAGGCCAGCACCCGCGAGGTTTGCTCTCGCGACAGCGAAGCACCCAGGCGGAGCTGCTTTGGGTTGGTAGGTTGCGTGGCGTTTATCCGCAAGGCCAGCACCCGCGAGGTTTTGCTCTCGCGCGGCGAAGCACCCAGGCGGAGCTGCTTTGGGTTGGTAGGTTGCGTGGCGTTTATCCAGCAAGGCCAGCACCCGCAAGGTTATGCTCGCGACAGCGAAGCACCCAGGCGGAGCTGCTTTGGGCCGGTAGGTTGCGTGGCGTTTATCCGCAAGGCCAGCACCCGCAAGGTTTGCTCTCGGACAGCGAAGCACCCAGGCGGAGCTGCTTTGGGCCGGTAGGTTGCGTGGCGTTTATCCGCAAGGCCAGCACCCGCAAGGTTTTGCTCTCGGACAGTGAAGCACCCAGGCGGAGCTGCTTTGGGTTGGTAGGTTGCGTGGCGTTTATCCGCAAGGCCAGCACCCGCAAGGTTTTGCTCGGACAGCGAAGCACCCAGGCGGAGCTGCTTTGGGTTGGTAGGTTGCGTGGCGTTTATCCGCAAGGCCAGCACCCGCAAGGTTTTGCTCTCGGACAGCGAAGCACCCAGGCGGAGCTGCTTTGGGTTGGTAGGTTGCGTGGCGTTTATCAGCAAGGCCAGCACCCGCAAGGTTTTGCTCTCGGACAGCGAAGCACCCAGGCGGAGCTGCTTTGGGTTGGTAGGTTGCGTGGCGTTTATCAGCAAGGCCAGCACCCGCAAGGTTTTGCTCTCGGACAGCGAAGCACCCAGGCGGAGCTGCTTTGGGTTGGTAGGTTGCGTGGCGTTTATCCGCAAGGCCAGCACCCGCAAGGTTTTGCTCTCGGACAGCGAAGCACCCAGGCGGAGCTGCTTTGGGTTGGTAGGTTGCGTGGCGTTTATCCGCAAGGCCAGCACCCGCAAGGTTTTGCTCTCGGACAGCGAAGCACCCAGGCGGAGCTGCTTTGGGCCGGTAGGTTGTGTGGCGTTTATCCGCAAGGCCAGCACCCGCAAGGTTTTGCTCTCGGACAGCGAAGCACCCAGGCGGAGCTGCTTTGGTCCGGTAGTTTGCGTTGGGTTTATCCGCAAGGCCAGCACCCGCAAGGTTTTGCTCTCGGACAGCGAAGCACCCAGGCGGAGCTGCTTTGGGTTGGTAGGTTGCGTGGCGTTTATCCGCAAGGCCAGCACCCGCAAGGTTTTGCTCTCGGACAGCGAAGCACCCAGGCGGAGCTGCTTTGGGTTGGTAGGTTGCGTGGCGTTTATCCGCAAGGCCAGCACCCGCAAGGTTTTGCTCTCGGACAGCGAAGCACCCAGGCGGAGCTGCTTTGGGCCGGTAGTTTGCGTTGCGTTTATCCGCAAGGCCAGCCCCAGCAGGTTTGCTCTCGGACAGCGAAGCACCCAGGTTGAGTTGCTTTGGTCCGGTAGTTTGCGTTGGGTTTATCCGCAAGGCCCGCACCAGCAGGTTTTGCTCTCGGACAGCGAAGCACCCAGGTTGAGTTGCTTTGGTCCGGTAGGTTGTGTCGCGTTTATCCGCAAGGCCAGCCCCAGCAAGGTTTGCTCTCGGACAGCGAAGCACCCAGGCTGAGTTGCCTTGGGCCAGGAGGATGGGTCGCATGTATCCGGAAGGCCAACCCCAGGGGTTACGCTCTCGCGCGGCGAAGTACCCAGGCTGGGTTGCTTTGGGCTGGTAGGTTGTGTTGTGTCCGCCCGGAGGACCAACCCCAGCGGGATTGTTCTCGTGTAGCGGAGCACCCAGACGGAGTGCATGGGGCCAGAAGTGGACGAGGAGGACTTGGAGCCAGAAAGGGGAGATAACTCGGACAGCAGCAATGGATGAGGTGCAGTTGTGGAGGCACGTCGGGGAGGGCGGCATCGGGGCAACGGGTACCAAGGGTCGGAAGCTCGTCCTGACAGCCCAAGCCAGGGCTAAGAGGACCAGGTGGAAGAAGAGAAGCGAATGGTGGCGCGGTTTCCTGAGTCACAGATTAGAAGGCATGGAAGCCACCCCTGGGGTGCGGAAGCCAGGGAAGGACGGGAGGATAAACGGCAGCAGTCAGACGCTTGGGCTGAGGATTAGGCCCGGGAGACGCAGCTAGCCAACGCGGGAGCGGGAGCCCGGTATCCGGCAGCAGCCACTGGCCTGAAAGAGCAGCCTCAGGCGAACCGGGGCGTCCGGGAGAAGGCCATCCAAGAGGCACATGGCCGCCGTAAGGAAACAACATGGCAGCCCCGGAGGCGCTGCATTACGAGGTCGTTGGCCGCGTCCCAACATCCCAGCTGTGGGAGGCCCCGGAGGGCCAGGTTGGAGTAATGGCGCCAAGCCACCACGCAATGCGGGTGGTAAACCCGCAGTCGTGTTAGGCTAGAGCGGGAGGACGAGGTGCTCGAGGACGCATTGGCTAAGGTGGGCCCGGGGATGGCCAAGGAATTGCGTGAGTGCTGCAGTGATTCTGCAGGGCCGCAACATCAGCGCGTTGGGGTGTACATCGGGCAAAAGCCAAACTCGCTTCTCAAAGGACACTTCACGGGGCAAATTACTGGATACCTGGTGCCATGGAACTGAGTGGGGACGAGTGAGTTCAAGCTACAGCAGCAGGCCCGCGAATGCCGGGTGTTCGGGTTAGAGGCGGCCCTCCAGGCTGTGGATGTCAGCCTCCGATGTTCAAGGAGTTGCGGGAGTGAACCTGGCCGGCCGTGGTACTGTTCACGCGCACGGCCGTGAAGTTCCCAGAGGCGCATGGCAGCTGGCTCACAGCCTACTAAGGAATTTAGGAGGAGGTTGACATTGAGCGCAGAAAGAGTGTGGGCAGCAGAACGGCATGGGAAGGGCGGCAATCGGGGGTTCCCGGCTTCCACGACCAGAGGAGCGCAAGTCGTAGCCCGGTGGGTGTGGGCTACCAGGGCCTAGTTAACCCGGGAACGCCTCACGGTGAGGGGCCGCGATGGACCGCGGCTGAGCCCGCCTGCCAGCGTAGTAGTGGCTCTAAACCGTGAGCTGGGTCGGCGGGGATACCAGGAATTGGGGGAGGAGCAGATCACGGAGAGCGTGTACAGGGGCTATGTGAATGGCACTGACTTGTGTACTAGCTACGCGGGAAGGGGCCCTGTGTTAAGGTGCAGGTTGGGCAGCGCTGCCGGTATGAACACCCAGCAACGGAGGCAACGGAGGCAACGGAGGCAGTACGGGTGGCCCAACGGGCGGACGCCCTGGTTAGCCACACCGGGGCGCCGCGCAAGGAGACCTAAGCCCAGAAGCCCAGGCTTACTGTGTTAACTGCGATCAAGCGAGGGATAGAAGGGGGAAGGAGCCGGAGGATCTAGCACGGGCTACCACACGGACACCCGGGAGGAGGAGGGAGCTGATCTGGACGAACGGCTGTCGTGAAACGATGACCCTTGTGAAGGCAGCAAGTGGGTGAGTGAGGAGCAGAAAGGGGAGAACCCGGCGTCGCAGGACGAACACCAGCAAGGGGAGCGGGGACACCCAAGGAAGCGTGCAGCGAGGCATACAGCTGCTCCAGGAGGCCGGACAGAGGCTACAGCCTCTAGGGCGACATGACGCAGAAGATCAGCAGAATGAGAAAGAGTTGTAGAAGAGATCGTCTTTTGCTTCCGGACCTGAGGACTACCAGCCAGGAAAGCTACTTACACATGTAGCAGTGTGGTGAGAGGTCTTCCAGGCAGCTAAAGAAGGCTGCCCGCTCACGGACAGAGACGTTGGCTAGGCCACCTGGAGGGAGGGCTCCAGCTGGAGTGGGTGTCGTGCGAACACCCAGGACAACAAATAGTGCCTGAGCGGGACCGCAAGCTAGCTATTGTGCAGGAGTTGCTGCAGGTCGCGAGGCTGGACTGCAACCCGGAAATAATAATGGCAGGTCACCGGCCGCATGCAGTGCAGTTCCCACAGCGGCGTCGTTACAGCCGAGTTAAGCACGGCTCTCTGCGGTGGGATACTGGAATGCCCAGCTAATGCAATACACCCACGCTTATCAACGGCCTGCGAGTGGTGGGAAAGGAGGGCAAGCTGCGCCTCTGCATTCATCTGATGTACTTTCCTTGTTTTCTGAAATACCGGCCTGTGCAGCAAGAACGCCTGGCAGATGTCACAAGGGCCAAGGAGAGGAGGGGCTGGTGAGCGAGAGGACCCAGGGTACCACCTGGGAAGTATGTGGGGGGGGAGAGACCGCTCCGCGGTGTGTGTTGGGGCTGATCGGAGTTGTCTTTGAAGGGTTTGGGTACCGCGGGAGTGTGGTCGCAGACGCAATGGCCTTCCCCACAATAAGTTAGTAGGGAGTACGGATCACGCGATGACGTTTAAGCAATGCATGTTGATTAAGTGCTCGTCCTGTAGTGCAGTACGGCAAGTGCGGCGCAGGAAGGCGCAGACCAGAACTGGCCAGAGGACAGGGACTGATACTGTAGTTCGTTACAAAGATTAGCTGAGAACAAAGCGCTAAATCCAGACAACGCAAGTTCGCCAGTCAACCGTGCAAGCAAGTGCAAGTCAGAACCCCGCCCACCCGCCCGTCGATGTGGTGGGGAGAGGGGAGGAGGACGAGCCACGAAGGGAGCACCAGGGCTAAGAGGGGCGTCACCAGCAGGAGGCGGAGGCTAGGATTTGGGACCGGAGCCGCGAGGGACACGAGTGGGCCGAGAGGCGTCGGTATAACGCTCCAGGACTTGAGCGCTGCGTATCTGGGAGAACGCGTGGAGCTCCGCGCGGGATGCGCCAGCGGCCTGCGTGGCCTGGATAGTACCACGACGAAACCCATGAGGAGTTTGCCCGACGTAGACACCAGCCTCCTCCAGGTGTTTGCCCACTCGCATGGCTAACGCGCTGCTGGAAAATGGACGCTCCACGAAGCGTTGGTGACCCCGGTCAGTGGGACGGAAGAGGTAGTCGGAAATTGCAGACCCTGGGGGGGCGTCGGGGGCATGGCACAGCTGCCAATAGAGGGCGAGGGTGCGGATGAAGCAATGTCGCGGAGAAGGGTCGGGACGCAGTTCCAAGGGGGGGGCTCGACGCCCCTTGGATGTTTTGGTCCCGAGTTGTTCGATCCGTAAGGAAAGTGAGGGGTAGGCACCAAACGGGTCCGGCAGAGGTAGGGGAAACCCACGGAAGGGACCCCCACCACGCGGGTCACGGAAGTCACGTAGCCGCAGTTTGCCGGTGTCGTGGCCGCGGTAGCTGGTGTGCCACATGAATTGGCAGCACAACAGGTCGCGTAGTAGCAGCAGCCGGGTCAGGGAGGTGGTGGAAGCCTGGAATCCGGACCAGAGGTGGTCCATGAGGGTGGTGAAGTCGCTAGGGCTGAGTGGTACGGCGGCTTGCTCCTCATAGCCACGGTCGGCGGCGAGACGACTATAGCCAGTCTTGTAGGAGGACAAGGCGCTGGAGCAGCAGGGGTTGCCTATGCCGGTTTCACGGTCGTAAGTGCTGCCACGGCCCAAGCGGTTAAACAGCCCGGAGAGTAGACCCAGATGATTGTTGACGGTGTTGGGGCTCGGGTCGTCCACACGGCGGTTGGGGAGCCAGTGCGCCTCCAGGTAGACGAGTAGGTCGTCATCAGTGCAGGTTAGCAGGGTACGGCCATGGGGCAGGGAGGCCAGCCAGGCAGAGAGGTCACGGCCAGCAGCCTCCTGGCGGGCAATGGTTTCGCGAGCCAACGAGCTGTCGCAGACGGTGGCGGCCTTCGCGAGGGCGACGGTATAAAGCTGACGGCTGGAAGGTGGGTCCAGTACGGCAGAGGGTATGGAAGTGGGGCGGACGCGCGCGGCCAAGATTTGGGGCAGAGTAGGCTCCGGCAGTGCCTGGAGGGCAGAAGAAGGTAGGAGAGGTAAGCGCGACGGAAAGAAGAGACAGGACCCAGGCGCAGGAGCAAGCCTACCGGGGGGGCAGCATCAGAGAGGCCGGGGGCGTGAGACAAGTCCAGAGCGGGCATCGGGCCCACAGAAAGGGCGGAGGGGTTGGGCCCCCGAGGGCCAGGGACGGACGGAAGTAAGGTAGTTGACGAGCCAGAGAGGGGCGCCCCAAGGAGGGCCGGGGGAGGCAAGGAAAGCCTACCCGGCACCGGACAGGCAAGGGGCGAGTCCTGCAGTAAGGTAGGCAACCGTAAGAGAGGGCCGGAGAAATGGATGCGCAGAGGGAGGGGGTGCGCACCGGGTAGGCAGAAGACCCAGCCGGATGATGAGGAGTCGCATAGACGAGGCGTAACAACGGCGAAGGAGGTCGCCGCTTCTGTGGAGAAGCAGAGGCTGGGTGGAGGCGAAGGTGAATGGCAAAGTAGCGACGAGCGAAGTTACCTGTGGCACGAGCCGAACTAGAGGCAACGCGGCGGAGTCTTGTGGACGAGGTAGAAAATATGAATGGTCGGTAAGAGAGTCGGCGTGAGGCTGGAGGCTTACGTTTTCTGTTGACGATGACTGCATTAGGTTATTTCGTACTCTCTACTCGATTGCCGTGCGAGCGGCCCACCCGCCCTCCCACTAACAGCCAAATGGCTGATCGGAGTTGTCTTTGAAGGGTTTGGGTACCGCGGGAGTGTGGTCGCAGACGCAATGGCCTTCCCCACAATAAGTTAGTAGGGAGTACGGATCACGCGATGACGTTTAAGCAATACTCGCCATTCCAATACGGTTGTACGACAGTCGCACAGAACCAGACTTAGAGACTCCGATCGCTTCGCTCCGTCGTATCTAAGTCAACAATCAGCTTCCATAAGCCGCTTCCGCTCACGTGTAGCGCCCCCAAAAATGAGGACCTCGCATTTGGCGGCATTCGCGGCCATACCCGTCGCTTTGCAGTAGGCTTCGAGTAGCCCCAGAAGGCATTCTGCTCTATCGTGCCCTGTCGCATAGCTTCTCGCTACCGCTTGTGTAACTGCTGGCGGGCGCCTACGGGCACACACACCCGCACAGCCCTCTCTTACGTTGCTTCCGGAAATTTTTGTATAAAAATTGCTTGTATACAAACTGTTTTGTATATAGCTTTTATGCTCGAAGTTGATAGATAACAGGCGTGAAATTACAGGCGCTTCGCGGCTCCTAAAACGGCCGTTCCTGCTTCACCAGCCATCCTTCAGCAAACCAGCTAACGCAGAGTCATAGAAATTTTATCTGTCACAACTTTGACTTTTGTCCCTGGCATTTGCTTGCCCTTGCCTCTTTGCAAACCCTCGGCCATGGGTGCCGCTGCTGCCGCTGCTATATTAGCCCTGGCTATGGCAGGTGAGAACGCAAGGCCATTCAAGACAGCAACACACACAAGAAGCTTTAGACCGTGTCGTCACGTTCAGTAGCTTCGCGTAAACACCGCTGTGCTTGCGTACGTAATCGCGCAACCGGGCTCACCACGGAACCACCATTGTAAATCACAAATAGCGGTGCCAAGCGATTCTTTGCTTAACTTGAAATGAGGAGGCGATTTCCCATCCCCCTCTACCTGCTTTACACCCACGCGCACAAATCGCCTACCTGCTCGCAGCGCTGTTGTCGGACATCGACACCGCATCAGCAGCTGTCTCGCGCCCTTCTAGCGGGCCAAGCTGGCCTCCAGGTATCGGGCCAGCCCTTGCAGCGCCGCCGTCATGGCCGTATCTTGATATCGGCCCGGCTCTTGCAAATCCACCATCGCCAACATGGCGGTTTCCTCGCAAGCCGCCACAACCATCGCCTGCTCGCAAGCCGCCGCCACCATCACCCACTTCCAAGCCGCCACAACCATCACCCACTTCCAAGCCGCCACAACCATCACCCACTTCCAAGCCGCCACAACCATCACTCACTTCCAAGCCGCCACAACCATCACCCGCTCGTAAGCCGCCACCACCACCACCCGTCCGCAAGTCGCCGCCACCATCACCCGTTCGCATATCCTCACCACCACCACCACCACCACCCGCCAGCAGCTGCGCGTTCTGCGCCAGCGCGTATATCACCCAACCCCTTGACCCCATGGTTAGCTCATCTGCATGCCCTGAAATCACAGCCCAGATCCTCAGCAACACATCTTCCCTGTACCCTAACGGCCGCGTGCGGCTGGTCAACGCCACCTGCTCGACGACCAGCCCCTTCCGTGTTACCGTCTGTTTGATCAGTGCCCAGCCACCTGCAGTGCCGGCCATTCCGCCGTCCTCTATCGACAAAATGGTCGAGGGTTGGGCGCTGACACTCCGGGAAAATGTGGGTACCCCCTGCTTTACTTATAGCAGGGTCGTGGCAGAGATTCAATCACCCACATCTTGCTTGAGGGGCTTTTCAGAAAACGTGCTGTTTTGCGCTTAGCTTGCTGGTGGGGACAGGCGACGGCCTCTTTCGTTCCTTCCTTAGTTTAATACAAAGCTGACAGGGAGGATAGAATGAGCAAATGCATGCTTGGCGTGTTGCCGTACGCAACCTCACCTCCTGAGACCTCCTCCTGCGGACTTCAGTCCTTCGGTCGGTCCTATTGCGCGGACTGTCATGTATGTCTATGTATGTCTATCTGCATCTGGATCTGGATCTAGACCTGGCTGCCGACTTGCCTGCTGCTGGGGTATAATAGGGTGTAGGGATTCCCCAGGTGACCTCTGGCGGCATCACTGCTGCTAATGTGGTTTTCCGGGTTTAGGGGCTGGCAGGTGTACTATTGGTGATGATTAGTCCTAACACAGCAAGATGCCCGTATGGCTTTTTGCTGCAAACGCATGTATATGTTGACCGTGCATGCTGGGATCATGTGTGTTGGTGCGGTCAGGCGCTGCTGGGTATGCCGTACTCAATCCTGCTGGCTGTCCATACATGGATGTAGTATTCCGTGGACATATCTCGGATGGTGCTGATTCGTGCTATTAGCTTATCAATTGTGTTCTCTGACACGGTGGGACGTACCAAATGGTGTAGTGTGTGTATTATATCACACCTTCTGGAGTTCTGTTGCTCCTCCACAGGTGTAACCTAGGGGCGCATTTGAGCCCTGAGGGGGGCCAAGGACCAGCCGAAGGCTGTCCAAAATACTTAGGTATTGTAGCCTGATACCATGGATAAGGTTTGCTAACTTCAGCTGGTCATCAGGCGCCATTACACCCTTCACAGTCTGATTCCATGTTAAAACCGTCAGGAAGCCTGTGCATGTTGCTGGACATGGTTGGGAGCCAAATCATATGTCACAGGTCAGGCACTACTGGTAGAGCACGCTCCAATGGTGGAAGGTAAAGTCCCCCTAGTCTGTGGACGGTGGTGACCTGGGATAAAGTTGACTCGCGAGCCGACCAGGAATGGAGTTGGGCCGCCTTCGATCCGGCAGATTCCCTTGGATGCCGGTGGTAGGTGCGAAACCTGAGCGATTCACTGAGAAGTCGGGTAGGGTGACTGGATGAGGGTGCCCCGAAATACCGGGGAAGGCGGGGTTTCGCAGGGTAGCGGCCACGAGTGAAGATATGCCCCCCTGTCCGACACATCATATGTGTTTGTCGAGTAAGGTAGTGCATAAGATC
>NW_003307562.1:1407954-1417109 GCF_000143455.1 Volvox carteri f. nagariensis
GTATATCATTATAGCATTACTATTTGCAATATTTGGCTTGCGCCCATAGGCTCGTGAGGCCTATGCCTTACCCCTTGGCGATCTTATGCACTACCTTGCAATGGATTTTACGTACACTAGTCCGACATTCGGCGGGAAGGTCGAATGTCTAGAGGGCAATAGCCTAGACAGCTCAGGTACCCAATCAGTTGTCATAATCAGGGCTCTCGAATGGATGATTGGTCAGCGCGAAATTCATGGGGCACCCGGGCTTTGACGGACACCCCCGCATTCGTGCGAAACTTGTAACTTATAACTCAGGATTGCACATTTTTGTACCCGCGTCCCGCCGTGCTTTATCGGTGTGAATCTTAGTGCTTCCACTTAGACAGCTAATGAAAACGAAAACTCTGGAAATCCTAGACGTATCTATGATTAAGCGATACGGAAGAGAAGTGCCGTGCAAACCGCGTTATACGATAAGGATTGAAAGCACAATTCCATGGCTTCCCCTTCGTTTGACAGTTGTACGACATTGGACGCCCCGTAAGTAGCCCTTCGCCCAGTTCCGGTCCCACCAATCAAGCGAGGAGGGCGGGGGAACGATCTGTGAGGATGTCCCAACCCACGCCGTGTTCATCAAATAATACTGCGCAGCCATTGCCCAGTACTACGGCAGCTTGGCGGCATTACTCCCTTTCCAGTGCTGCTGGACACATTACTTGACAATAATCCATAGCTTACTGCTATTTTCTGTGTGTCCAGTAGGCAGTGTGACGATGCAACCTAGTTGCCATACGTAAGGAACGCTTACGATACCGCAATAATGTACGCGCCTGTTGCCTTGGTCGAACCCACCAGCTGAGCGGCGGCGGCGTTGCAGCGAGAGCGCACGGCTGCCAAAGCAGCAGCATCGGTGGGTTCCTGTAGCGGTTCCGCCGCCGCCCGCGGCCATGCTGAAGGGCCTGGGTGCCAACTGCCAAGCGAGGGCTGCGTATGGGAGACAGACGTGGCTACATGGGGGTGCCAAGCATGGCTGCGTGTTGTGTCCTCAGCCTGGAAAGGCATCCCCAGAGCGGCCATGCTGTCACCACCAGACGGGCACAATCATACGGCAAGGCCTTTTAGAGCCTGGCATGTTAACGAGAGTCCGAAAGATCTGCGCTCCGCGTTACAGTATTGAGTCTCATCAAGCCCCCACATGCAGGACACGCACATTGAACGACCGTACAAAGCATCGAGACGCACGGAAATGGAAACGAAAGCCAAAACGGCGGCACCAAGGACCACCATCTGCCAAAGCGTCCTCCGTGGTCGTGGACAGTTAATCTTGCCAACCGGCCCTGCCAAAGGGAGAAACTTTTTTCCTGATCCGCCGAATGATTACACCTCTGCCTGTCATCCCATCCCCTTGCACCGCCAGCGAAACTATGCTTTTTTCGCACACCACCAAAAGATCTCATACGCAATCCCCACAGCCGTTCCCACGCAGCCAAAGCTCCTTGTAAACCCATGGATGCATAAATGTTCCCTGTGCTGCCCCTGGTCCCTTAGCTCTGGGCCCAGTCATAGGAAAAATAATGCCGTACACAAGCGCTCAAGACGCTTCTGCGGACGCCTCGAGCTGCTGAACCTGCGCATTTGCATGAATTATCGTTACTTGTCCATCAAGAACTGTACGTCAGGGAGGGGTGCTTGGGAGCTTGCGCGTACCCGCGCTTGTAACTCGGCAATCTGCTGGTGAGCCTCCTCCAGCTGACTTTTCAGTCCATCCCTCTCCGCTATGAGAGCCTCATACTCCGCGGGGGTTGGCGAGCCAAGGCATTGCTTGATGTAGCTGCAGGGCGAAAAATCGTGTAGCATGAGCAGTGGGCCACAACATGGAGAGGACCACCCAACTTACTCTAACGCCTGCTTCGGCTTTGAGGGCTCCTCGTAAAGTTGCACGAGTACTACAAGAACAAACGGAACGTTTGGTCAGACAGCGAGCTGGGGCTACAACTTCCCGCGGCACACTTCACACCTTTGACAAGAACATCAATGGCGCCGGCCTGCTCCAAGTATTTGCGGAAGGTCTCCTTTTGCGACTCAGACATTGTAAATGCTCGCTTTTTGTCTGTTTCGTTGCGGATGATCACAGTGGAAGCTGACTTTGAGCAGGACTGGCAATAAAGAAATCAATTGTAAGAAACAGTGCCTAGAATTATTTGCTTGTGCCAGAGGGCGAGCTGATGACAAAACTCGAAGTTTGCCCATGCCGTAGGGTGTCGTACGCTGTGCTATTGCTGCACAGTAGCTGTAACATGCAATTCCTGAAGGTGGCAGCATATTCTTATTGGAATCGTTATGATTGTCTGCGTATCAGACATGACGAACTGTAGAAACACGTCGCGCCAACTGCCAAGTTCGGGCAGCGCAAAGGGTGGGACCATGGCTTACATAAGCTTAAAATTTATCTTATTTATTACGCAATGCTTAGAGATTTCAAGCGAATGGGTTGAAGGATTGGGTGGGGTCTTGCTCTGGGGTAGCGTCTCCAAACTGTGGAGAGCAGGGATGAAGCAATACACTGTTACAAACTGAGTTGTTGGTTGCCACCATAGATAGAAACTTGAACGCGGCCCGGTAGGCTTTCCAGGCCCTCCTTCAGAGCAAAATGCACAGCTTTATATGTGGTCCATCGTTGGAAGCTGAAGGGCAACACCACATGGCGGTACCCGAAGGACCGAAAGCAACGTTGCCGTGAAATTGGAACGGCAGGGAGGGGAGCTGCTGTGCATCAAGAATGTCGATTCATCCCCCCTTTTTTCCGATCCAACACTTGCACACAAGGACTCCGACAAGCTCTGCCACACCCTGCCTTATGGCGAAGCGAACCAGCAAATTTCTTTAATGACCCGGGAGCCTGCTTTAATGAACCGAGCTCAGCACATGGCAGCTGCCGCGCCAGTCAGCGCTCGCCAGCCAGTTCATGGCACACATGGAGTCCTGTCCTCCGCCCGCCATGCGACGGCGATAAATCAATAGCGAGGCCAAACAACAGCAGCTACGGCTGCTAATTGGCTTCCGCCCCAGCTCTACACTACTGGGTTATTAAAGAACTCGCCTAGGTCCTCAGCCTGGTCTTCAATCCGAGCACCTCTACGACATCCCGTAGGAGTTACAGGTCGCAGCGGTTAGCCGTATCAATGTCAAATAGAGTGATCAAACAGCAGGTCGATACCGGTCGATACCCGCTCGCTGGTTGTGGGCACTATCCTCTGCAGGCACACGCTGCCCAAAATTTGGTTTTCAAGGCTTCCAACAACTTTCACAGCATCGTGAATTGTCCATAGCGCGTGCTACAAATCTCCAGCCTCCCATGAGAGATTTCGAAGGAAATAAGGAAAATGGATTAACTACACAGCAGAGTTAGAGAAGTTCCTTTCCAAGCCTGCACGACCATGGGGCCTGTCAAGAAAACCCACCATGCGAAATGTTCATCCTTGTCAAATATCAAGAAACAAACTTACTGCTAATTTACCGTAGTGACAGAAAATGTTCGTGATTTTATTGTTCGAGACACCCTCAAAATTAGACCCGAAATTATTGGTGAAACTTTTGAATTCGTGAGAAGCCAACGCAACCGAAGCAACGGTGCCTGCAATATTCGTTACTGGGTCCGACTCAGAACGCCGATTGACGCAAAAGCTGGCCAATGCATGCACGGTTATTTAGGAGCGGCAAAACCAGCTCTATCCGTAGCTGGGGCGCCGCGAGCAAGTGTGAAGAGTCCGCATTGAAGGAGGCTTTGTTGCTTAGGCCGCTTGGCCCTTGGATCCATGTCCGTTCAATTACTATGGATGTATATATGGCCAGAAAAATGGAATTCGACGAGTAATTACTGTGTTGAAGGCATTATACGATTTGGCTTCGGAGCACACATATATTCGTGCTTGTAATTTATATGTGACATAATTTCGTGATGCCGTCACGAAATTAAAATCACGAACATTTCCTGTCACTACGGTATTACAAATTTTCACCTTCGTCCTATCTCTATTGTACGGCGTGTGCATTTCATGTCATCACAGCAGAGCAGCTGTACGACGAGCTGGAAGAAACAGTGGCTGCGTAGCTTGCACACAGTGCACAAAGCTTTGTTAGCAGGACAGAGATGCCGGAAAACACTGTCTACGGAAACTAAAGCCAAGTCTGCTCGTAACCGCTAGAAGAAGTCGAGTAGACGTCACTACCGACACCTTCCAGAACTCCATGGGTGCCAATTTAACCCAATCAATTGAGCTGTAGGGTAGCATTATTCTCGTGTGCTCAATTTATAGAGGGGCTCATCGTCCATGGTGCCATAGGATAATCCTTGGCTGTCATCTACTTTATATTACTAGTAGCCATTCCAGTGAAAATCTACAGGTTATAAAGGAAAGTCGGGTCGAGGACGTCCTCATGTCATTCAACTGCTGCCTCTGTCGCAGCCAAATCGAGCTGAAGCGCCTGTCAGGGCTGCCTTGCACATGCTTGATCTGCATGGATTGCTCGATTGGAGAACTTGAAGGCCAGATCCGCAGGTATGGCGTTACGGAATGTCTAGCACTTGCCAGCCGACGTGTTGAATGCAAACCTGCGAACCTATCCATATCAGTCCTAAATCGATGGGACCTTTAAGCATTTCCCACAAAATGGTGCAGCTGTGGAACAGCTACGTTCCACAGGAAAAAGCTCTCAACACCATCTCCATCAAGTTACATCCCCTGCCGATTTACACCCAAAATGCCACCTAGTATACTCTGCCTTTGATGGAGGCAATCGGTTGCGTCCTCCACTGTGTGTGCCTCTTCACGCCTGTAGGCAATATCCTGGGTCGGGGGCCCCAGCAGAATTCCCACCGCTTTCAAGGCACCGCACCGCAACCAATTTTGAAGTGGGTGAAACGGTTATGTACCTGACCAAAGACGGTGTCTATGTTGAGGCTGTGGTGGAAATCATCGACATCACCGTGCAACCGCCCCAGTACGGCATTCAACTCCCGGGTCGAGACGATCTTCGGTTCACAGAGGAGCACCGGCTGTGTGGCACACACCGACGAGGTGAGTGCGTGGTCAACACAGCAAGGCTTGACCATTCCTTGGTGTGTTGGCGTGCCAATGTGATGTGGGTTGGTTGGTTGAGCATTTGGGCCTTGACCCGGGACCTGGGTTTATGACTAAATTGGGGGTTGGAGCGCGCAATCGTGCACAACTATCAGGGATTATCTGGAATATGGGGTGCGATGAATTTGGTTTGTTTTGAAAAAATGGGTTGCTCAGGATTTGCAATCTGGGTCATGTCCAAATCTGATTTGGGCCACATCTCTCACTTTAACGTGTTCTTCGCCGTCTTTCCCTCTGTCCCTTTCCCTTCCTCTCTCGTTCCCGTTTTCCCGTTTGGATGGAAGCAGGCGCGCCGCAGCCGCCAGGATACTATGGCAATGGTCCTTCTTCACCGCCGTTTCACCACCACCACTATCAGCAACAGCACCTCGCCGTACAATGCCCTTGCTGCCGCACGCCGGTGTCGTTGCCTGATTTGCGCCTGTTGGTGCCTCAGGCAGTGGCGGCTTGGGAAGCTGAACGCACCTCCGCCTGGCTGCGGCACAACAACATAATCACCTGCCCCCGGCCGGACTGCGGGGCGCTCATTCAAAGGGTATTCAGCGGCGCCGCCAGCGCTGATGGCGGCGGGGACAGCGGCGGCAGAGGTGCAGCGACATCGACGGCGTATCGGCGCCCCAGCTCGACGCAGCAGCGGCGTGAATCTGCGGCGGCGGCCGTTTGCAAGGAGCAGCACCGCTACCGCTGCGGTGCCTGTCAGCGGGACTTCTGCGACGCCTGCCTGTCGGCGCCGTACCACGACGGCCTTACCTGCCGCCAAGCGCAGGCGCCGGACTGTCTGATGTGTGGCGGCAAGGTCGACGAAGACCGCATAGAGCAGCTACTGCCGAGGGCTGCTGCCGCCGCTGCCGCGGAGGCCGGCGGCAGCGGCGCCGTCGCCTCCCATCTACAGGGTGAAAGCAGTAGCGGCGACAGCGTCGGCCGCAGGAAGCAGGTCGGCAGCGGCAGCTGTGGCGGAGGCTCCGTTGGTGTAGCAGCGGCGGACGCGTCTCTGGCGGCAGCGACGGCTGTGGTGCAGCAGGCCTCCAGGGCGGAGCTGCTTTTGGCGATGAAGAACAAATTGGACGTCGACACCGTTTGGTGTCTCGAGCGGCGTGACTTGGAAAAGGTAGGACTCATGATAAGGATCCGTCCGAACGGAAGCACGGACTGCGAGCATCATACAAGAAGAAACACAGAAACACGTATTATCGCGACCCTCAGTGAGCTCAGTGGCTGTGGCTTTGGCGCTGGGTGACGAGAGAGGAAGGAACTCCAAAGGGGGTGAAGTCTAGAAAGGGAAAACAGAATCCCTGTGGAATTGGACGAACTGGAGGGGCTTTGGGAGTTTTTTTGTGAAGTTGTAGGAGCAGCTGGGGGTGTACCTTGTTGGGTGGGGGGTGAATGAACTACCCATTCGCGGTGTAGTTCATTTTAGCTCCACCCTCCTTCTCCTTAACTGCCGCAGCCGCTAAGCTTTCCCCGTTGACTCCTGGACACTTAACTTTTGCCGTCGCCCCCGCGACGGCCGCCGCTGCCTCTGCCGCCGCGGCGCTGCCATCATGATTTGTACGGCAGGCATTCCTGCACTGGGGTTACCGTACATGTAGCTCCCCGGAGTGCGCGACGCGGCTGCGAGGCATGTGCGGGCGGCCGCTGGCGTGTGGCCACTGGTGTTGCGGAATCCGCGGGGAGGGGGAGGGGGCGCGCTCGGCGTCGACGTCGGCGTCGGAGTCCGAGCCCGAGTCGCAGACACACAGCCACCCGCGCTGTGTCGAGTGCGGATTCCGCCCGGACTCTCATGGCATCTCCGCCATCCCGTCAGCCGCTGCTGGTGCTGCTACGGCGCCGGCGGCGGCGGCGGCGCTGATGAAGGATTGCTGCTTCTGCTGGGAGCCGCTCAGCTCGGGGCCGTGCATTGAGATGGCTTGCGGGCCGCGTCATATGTGCCACCTTCATTGCGCGGTTAGTGCTAATACTCCACTCGTGAATGTCAAATGCCGATTTAGGAGATTGACGCGTGTCGAATGTCGACTGGCAGGTGTCAGTGGGGCCCGAGAGTGGGCGGTAGCGGTGATGGGGACGCAAAGGGAGTGCTGGCGTTGGGAGATTGCGGCAGGAGCAGGAGTCCGTTCGTTCACTCTTCGGCGCTGGGATTGATATTTCCTGATACGTCTTCCCTCAGGCCCTTTCCCACCTTTTATTCCCACCCGCCCATCCACCCACGCCCGAGCCCCCTCATGTCCCGTGCTGCTGCTCCTCGCCGTCGCTACCGCTGCTGCCGCCTCCGCTGCTACCAACCTGCCGAAACCCCCGAGCCTAACCTTCTCCACCGCCGCCCCGCACCCATCTCCTTCACACGCCCCGACACACAGCGGGCGCGCCTGGATGCCGGCTACCCGGGGCCGCACATCTCCTTCACACACCTCTACTGCCCGCTGTGCCGCAGCGGTGATGGCGGCGGCGGTGGCGGCCGTTCGGCCTTAGCAACAGGGACAGAAGCAGCGGGCGGGCTGAGCCCCGGCGGTCCTAGCATCGTGCAGGTGTGTGTGTGTGTGTGTTAAGGGACGGGGTACCACCGTGTAGGTGCAAATAGGGGACTAGGCAGCAAGTGGACTGCTCCCGGATCCCGACTACTGGGCCTTACCCTTTTCCGCGCTACTTTTCCGTCCTGCTGACTCCGACCCTAAACCCATTCGCCCCCCCGACCCGACCCGCGCTCAACCGCACATACCCCTGCTGTCGTACAGACCGCGCTGGCTCCCGTACATCTGGACCACCCCACTCTGAGGTCCCACCTAGCGGTTCACCTCGCGCTGAGAGCTGAGGTGGTTGCGGCCGCCAGGGCGAGGATCAAGATGGACTCGGTGCTGCGGTCTGATCCGGAGCTGCAGCCGGGGGGCCGCTATGACGGCCGGCCGGCGGACTACGGACTCGAACGGCTCACGTTCTACAAGTGCAGCAAGTAGGTGCTCCCGAAGGGTAAAGCTGGAGTGCGGCAAGGGGCAAGGGGAAATGTGAATGGGGGTGTGAGGCGGTAGTAGTTGTGGTGGGGAGAGAAAAAAGGGCGGCAGAGAAAGAGAAAGAAAATGGAAGAGAGAACTTAAAATGGGTGAGAGGGCCTAAATTGGCGAAAGAAAAAATTGGCAAGGAGGACTTTTGAGTAGTACCCAGATTGTAAATGAGGAGGGCTTAGGGCCCTCCTGAGGGTTGAGAGCAGAGGAGAGGCCGTGCTTGGGGGAGATGCAAAAGTCCAGGAAGGAAGGAAAGAGGGAAGGAAGCGACTGCTGGCGTGTAAAGCACCCAGTGCCGGAGGCCAAACCGATGACGCGTCCGGAAGTGGGGGAGGAGCCGAAGGAGGCCTGTTTGATTGCTGTGGCGTTGAGGGAGGCAGTGGTACCTCTGTGGACGCGTGTACGTATGTATGTATGTTACATGAATGGGATTCCTTAAAAAAGGAGCCCTAGACCAAAAACCATGCAAGAGGTCTAGGCGAACCGAAGGCAAGTAGACCTTCTGCGAAAGTGGGACGTGTGAAGCTGTTTTGATGGAGCCGACTGCTGCAAATGCCTTGCTGGGGCTCTTTGGGGGACTTGCTTTGACTACGAGGCAGGTCCTCCAGGCTGGGGGTTTGCGCCATCTTGCTGATTTGGGTTTTCTCTGGGGACCGCGCCCTCTGTATGGCGCAGATGCGCGAAGGTGTACTACGGCGGCCAGCGGGCCTGCGGCGTGGCGGCGGACGCGGCAGCGGCTTCGGAGCAGCAGCAACAGCAGGGAGGCAATGGCGCAGCGGCGGCGGCGGCGCACGGCGGTGGCGGCGGCGGCGGCGGCGGTGGCAGCAGCCAGGCGGCGCTGGTTTGTGGCGAGTGTTGCGCGAGGTCTGCGGGCACCAACTGCCCTCGACACGGCACCAGCTACATCGAGTGGAAATGCAGGTGAGGTGCGGGGCTGCGAACTGGTGAGGGCAGATGAGGAGATTATGGGGGGATTATGGTGGCGTGTGGATAGGACACAACTGGCGGGTTGTACCCCGGGGGAGAGTATATTGTC
>NW_003307562.1:1417159-1454877 GCF_000143455.1 Volvox carteri f. nagariensis
CATCAGANGCAGGTCCCGTAGGAGAGGGAGCGTGGGACAATATCCCAACCTCGGAACAGAACCGGTCGCCTTCACTGCCAGTAGTCGCACACTAGTCAACAACATAGCTGCCGCCAATCCGTCACTAGTCATCATAGCCGTCGCTACTACGATTACAAGCCGCTCCAGGAATACGGCATCGTACGTACGGGCCTCGCCTCACAACTGCCAGTCCACTTGTAAGCACGTACATGCGTACGCATGACCACATCACATCTGCAGGTATTGCTGCAGCCTGGCGTCGTGGTTTTGCTACGGTACGACACACATGTGCGATCCCTGTCACAAAGCCGCAGCGTATGGCTTGCTTCCAAGGCCTGCGGTCATAGGCAATGGCGACACGTGCAAGGACCCCAAGTGCCGCTTGGAAGGCATCCCGCACCCGCCGCCGGGCAGGGAGGCGTGCCTGGGCTGTGGCATGTGTCGGGCGGGGTTATAGCACTCTGTTTGAAGAGCCATGTTTCTGGGCGTGTATCTGGAGCTGTCCTGGAGCTATTTTTTTACTAGGCTGGTGATTGACAGGACGTGGCGCGAAGGCGTAGCTAGGTGTAGCTGGCCGTGCCGCTTCTCGGTGCGCGAAAACTGGAAGCTCCAAAATCCAAAATACGCCCCAAGTGCGCCCTGCCGCCCGGGGGAGAGGAGCGCTGCCTCTCGAGCCAAAGGCCGAGACCTTTGAAAATCGGGAGACAGAGAGGCGTGGATATGGGGGGACCTGAATTTCGTGAATGTTCCGTTGTTTAGGGAGGTGGACGCGGAGAGGTAAGAGGAAGCTCCTCATGCACATGAAGACGTTTGTAGTTATCCAATTGTGAAATGATGTGGAATCAGCTCGTCGCAAGGGGGTATGCATCAGGCCGATGCAACAATCATTTGTAATGACATTGTACATTTGGCAGTGTGAGAGCAGCGACAGGTCTTACATGGAAGCATGTCGGGGAGTGGATGCAATGCTTGTGGTGTGAATATGTGCTCTTTTAAGGTCTTTCTATGTTATTTCATGTCATACATAATAACATGCAATTAAGCCATACAAGTATATCCGTGCAGTGCGTATGGGACGTGTGTGGGATGAGTGAGTGAGTGTGTGTGTGTGCAGATCCCTTACATGAGTGTACGTCTGTTTGTCGGTCGGTCAGTCGGTCCTGCCGCGCTGCACCACTTGTCAGGTATATACGTCTGTGGACATCTGTTGCAATTTCACTGAAGCTGAACTGAAACGTGTTTCCGTACGGCTTAGAGAGTCGTCGGTCCGCGTCCTGTTTAGGTGGCCCCTTTGCTTTCGGGGCCTCTTATGGCGATATCATTCACGCTGGTCAACCGGTCGTGAAGCCGTCGTAGCCACAACGCACTGCATCATTACTGCGGAGATGTTGGATGCAATGGCCGGTGCGGTACCTGACTTCAAATGTTAGTGCGTGGGAAAAGAGTTTCCTTTCGTGGCGCATTCCTTCGCTGCTGCTCATTTCGTTCAGGCTGTGTTCAAGCTCTGCTGGGCTCACATCTCTTGATGCTGATCGTGCTTATGTGTACGTGTGGTATTTTCTGTGGGGAACTATCCGGAGTGGCGGTAGTGTCATTTCGAAACATCCAAACATGTGAGGTCGGTGACGTGAGGGTATTACAAATCTTGGGACAGTGCATTCGAAAGTGCACACCTAT
Organism: Volvox carteri f. nagariensis; assembly: GCF_000143455.1. Lineage (NCBI taxonomy): Eukaryota > Viridiplantae > Chlorophyta > Chlorophyceae > Chlamydomonadales > Volvocaceae > Volvox > Volvox carteri. The sequence continues at coordinate 1,418,858 of NW_003307562.1, forward strand.
AATGAGGACGAGGATGCATTTTCAGTTCTCAGACCACATGACATGTGCGACGGACGGTTGTAAGGGCAAGTAGTGTGGCTTTGATTTGTAAGGCCATTTTTTTGCGAGCGGAGGTTTATAGAATTAGCCATGGAACTGGATGCTCATGAGCAAGCCGACCTTCAGGCAGGATGAAAACGGTTGACGTGCCGTACAACTCGGCTGGAATGAGCTTGTGTTCGTTAATAAGGGTTCTGATTTACAGGTCGCCTCTGTTGGGGCAATGTAGGAGTAACATTTGCATATGGTTTGACTCTATAGCGTGATGCCCATGCATGTCACATGCACAACTATACAAACGCTCAATTGTTAGTCAATTACCCATTAACGGTCAGTCGGCTTGTCCGTACACGCCTCACTGCGCAGTATCGCCAGTGTATCCTCGTCCTTCCTTTCCCGTGCATGCACCGAGACGTACTTCACGACAATTTTACGAGTCAACTCAACCATCGCCCAGACCGACGGCCTGCAAAGGCACTATCCACTTGACCTTCGTCCTCCATGTCATGACACGTCGTGTCATACAGGCTTCTGTTTCCAACAAGGACCGACACTATCGTACACATACACTCGAAAAGCCGTGGCTCACTGGCTGTTTCTCCACACGCCAACCCTGCCATGATGCACGTACCAAGAAGTAAAAAGGACTGCCACGAAGCCGCACACACAAGTTTGATTTAAATTGGGTTCAGTAGGGATTTTAAAAGTTTATCCCTGGGACATGGAGATCGCAGGCAGGTAGGTGCTGCAACTATAGGTAGCTCCAACCCATCTGGCCCACCACGTTTCCAGTTGTGTACGATTGATCATACATGTGCACATACGCACACTAAGCAGTGCACCGTACATATTGCTACCGTACGCTCATAGTGCTTTGCATTTCTTGAGCGTGCCTTCACCAACCACACTGCAGAAGGCCGGGGAGTTGTCGTATTGCTGTTTTACGACCTAAGATGCAACGAACATATAAAGAGGACAACTGTCCTGATCTCAACCTCCATTCCAATCTCTGCCGGGTGTCTGCACACCTGGAGCATTACTTTGGTCTCCAATCCGTCTTGAAACCTAACGAGGTACTACTACTGTCAGAAGTCAAAGAAAGCCATTCCCATGCAGTTCTTCCCGGTCATTTTCCATTTGCTGCTAGCAAATCATTATTATTGCTTGCAAGGGTGTAGTTGAGTTGCACATGCTTGCAGTACACATGCAGGGACCCAATGTCCTAATCTGTGGGACGCGCCCACCATCTGCACACAGCGTACCAGAGTTGACGCCAGCCCTAAGACTATGTGTTCGGCGACCCTGACAGTCAGGGGACACTGAAGGCTCTACTCGGAAGCACGAGTAACGCGAGCCTGCCGAGGTTAGCTCCTGGACACCTTTCCCTGAGTTGCCCGGCTGCTCCATTTCACCTTTATAACCGACGACACCGCTTGCGTGCTGGCAGGGTTTTCCCAGCCCATACCCTCCCACAGTTCGGAACCGACCCCTTTCGCTTGCTGAGATGTTGTCCCAAATCTCCCGCCTTGCCACCGTGCGAAGAATCTTCACTACTAACTTCCTCTTCGTCTTGTTGTAACTGTACGAGCTCGATCACGGCTGCACTACAGGAGTCGTGCAGATCGTCTCTGTAGACGAGGGAAGCACACCCGCCATTCCTGCAGCTGTTGGCTCGATAAATATCGTAACCACTGTTGCAGCCACTGCTACTGCTGCTGCAGCTCGAGCTTTCGGCGTGTGCCCCTGGGTCAGCGCACGGACCCACTCGATGAGCGCCGTAATTGCACCACGCAACGTCTGATGATAGGCACGCAGGAGCAGGCGCAAACGTGCTGCAGCTAGCATTGGAGCAGGTGCGTGCAGTCCTAGACTCTGCATGCTCAAACGGGAGTTCGCGCAAACCTGAGACGCGTAGAAACAGAATGAAGCCCTGCAGAGGTGCGCATAGTACAAGGAAGTTGTCCAGTACTAGCGGGCAGCGCAAACCCCCGCCCAAGAACGCACACTCATACGGCTCTAACGCGGTAGCGGCATTTCCACCGCAGGCAGGGCCCGCGGAGCAAGGGGACATCGACCTGGAATCGCAGCTAACGGCGTCTCCGCACGCGTCGATCTCTTCCAGTGGTGTCGGACGGTAAATTGTCTTGACGTGGCCATCCACGCTGATGCGGCGCACGACGGTCCTGCCGTCAGGTTGAGCATCTAAGACCAAAGCTGCGCCAGTACCATCAAGGGCGACGGCAGTAATGCTTGAAAAACGCGCCTCGTGCCGGACTCCATCTGCATCGCCTCCAAGCTCAGCATTCCCTGCCCACAACTGCCAGCCGACGCCCGGTCCCGATGCTCGATAAATTGCCCTGGCTGAGAACATGACGTTTCCGCAGCTGCCACACACAAGGCCGAATTGGGTGAACTGGTCCTCGTTGTGGAAGCGCATAGTGCTTGCAGACACCACGATAACACCGTCCTCCGTAGAGGACGGCGCCAGCCGGAAGACATGCAAACCATTTGCGTCCGTCACATACAGAGTTTCCGGATCGGGAACAGCCAAAGCTGACGGATAGTATAGCTTCGGTTCATTCACACGACCCACACCGTCGTGGTCGCTTATCAGCCGCCGGATTACATTATTCGCATCCAGGATATATATTTCGTGGCCCTGGCCAAAGAAAGTCAGCCCTGAACCCGCACAGAACGCAGCGCAGGACAGGAAGGAGCTAAATTCGTATGGACGCAGGCCACTGCCCTTCGAATCCGTCTCATAAACCGTCAAGCGCGGTCCTAGCACAGGGAGCTGCCCCTTGCTCGCGCAAAGAAGTTTATAGAAGCCGCGGCCTTTTAAGACCGCACAATCTCCGTGTGGCGCATCACAAAGAAGGAGGGTCTCCAAATGCAAGCCAACCCTCCTCCTAACTGCCCCAACAACACCAGGAACATTCAGCCCTACGAGGATAGACATCCCTACTCTGACGTTACTGAGGTTACTCTTGCTGCATCAAGTATTCAAATATGTATTGTTCAATTCTTTTGCAGGAGAATAATAAACTTATGAACGATATAGAGTAAAAAGACAAAATTTAGCGGTGCCCCTTCATCTCGGACCTTCCCCCAGCTTCCAGCCCCAAGGTCTCGTACAGCATTTTCCAAAACCCAAAACATCATTCAGACGCAGCATAAGTCTTCCGAATTATATGCGCCTAATCGAACATTATTCCGTTCGTTGGCTCCTTTCATCCCACACTGTCTTCAAAGCTCTGTGCCGCAACACCACTCCGATGCTTCCGACTGAGGGTTATTATATCCACTGTCTACAAGCCTTGCAATCCCTTATCAACCCACTCCGCCGCGACCCTCAATCTACCAAGACCCAGCTGTGGTGGGAATGACCACTGCACCCACCACACAGCTCCGGGGTACATTTCTCCCCCCAAATCCGCCCCCATGAACTATCGCATCCTATTCCAGTGCCCATCTCGGCTTAGCAGGCCTTACATCACGACCACTGCTGCATTTGCCGATGCTTCTACCACTGCCACCGCCGCTCTCTCCAGCACCCGCCGCGATACCATCAGTAGACACTGCCGTCGCCGGCTTAGAGCGCCGCCTCCCATGGGGCCCCCTGCCACCGACAGAACGCCGCCAGCAGAATCGACCTCGGGCTCAGTGACCTCTGTGCTGTGTGGCTGCAACGACGATGACGGCGGTCTTGACATTGAGACCCATTCAGCTAGGTCCTGAGCCCGAACGGGGCAGTGGGTTGCCGTGTGCAGCGAGGGGGCCCGTGGCGCGCGTTGGGAGGGGGGGAGAGGGGTATGAGGAGGAACGTGATGAGCAGCAGCAGTCCGGTCGAGGGGGCCCCCACCCCGTGGGCGGGGATGGGGGCGGAATCAATTGGAAGGTTAAAGAAAGTGCAGTTGAGAGCCAGAAAGAGCAGCGCGGGGCAGCTTCCCCCTCCAATCGTCAGAGGCTATCGCCTGGGTTTGGGGCTGCCTTACGTTGCAGCAGGAGCAACATAAGGCGCAGCCGCAAGGGACTACCGCCAATGTCGATGCAAAGCCAACACCCTGCCTCCTCTTTGTCCTTTTCCTTCTCACACGTCCACAAGCCCATCACTTAGCACAGGTGCACCTTGGGTGCGGATGTGAATTGGAATGTTTGATGACATTCACACTGATATACAGATACACCGGCTCGCCCATCCACCTACCTACCCGCCGTCTATACACCCACCTAATCCCCCAACCCCCCCCCCGTACACCCCTTCACCTGCACTGTGTCCACATCTCTCAGCGGGGGTAGGCAGTCCAGGGGGGCCACTCGCAGTCCCGCAGCGGCTGCCCGCTCCAGAGTATCCCGCAGCACCCGGTCAGTGCTCCATTGCATGTCCTGAAAACAACTCGCGGCGCCACCCGAGGGTGAGGGCGGCCTGAAGGTGAAATCTACATGATGCAGATAAGGCGGGGGACCAACTGCCGACATCCAAAGCACGTACCGCCAGAGCCTAGAGCTAAGGGGATGGTGTATAGTGTAGACTGTGGAGGGAGGAAAGAATGCAGAAAGGCGGGAGACGCGAGGCCGTTAACCGGTCCATGAGGAGGAGGCGGAGGCCCGGCAGGGAACCGTGTAGGAGGTAGGAGGGGCCACTACTTCCCCTTTAGTTCTTCCCCTAAAGGGGAACCCCAAAGTCTTAATAAGTCCATGACGCTCAAGTTGCCCGTCCATGAGGCCCAAGCCGTCCATGTTCAACCGCCGCATCACGGCAGGTAAGGAAAGGAGGCCCATCAGACCGTCAAACGCATCCCCGACCCATTACGTAGCAACTGCACACATTAAATCATCTCCAACTTCTCAATCCCAAATGCAAATGCAAACAACAATACATTAACTTTTTGGAAAGAACAGGACACATCCCTTACCTATTAGAGAGAGGCTTCTCCTTGTAAGATCTCCTCATAAAACCTACCCTACAGTCCCCTACCTTTTCCCCAGCGAAACCTTTTCAGGTCCCTCTCTCTCCCTTTCCCTCCTTCTTGCTCTCATCAGCCACCTGGGAGGGCCCTATATTTCTCTACCCAGTATGATACTCTTTTCCCGCCACCATCTTCTGAAACCACTTTTTCCCCTCCAGACAGACAGACAGACAGACAGACAGACAGCCCTGCCCCACCTGGAAGATCCGCGGCTCGAGCCGCGTAAGGCCCAGCAGGTAGTAGCCACCGTCCAGGGAGGGCCCGATGACCACCTGGCACAGCCGCATGCGGAGGCCGGGGCGGGGTACTGCTGATGGCGTAATAGGCAGGAAGGAAAGAGTCATCCGATGTTGTTGGAGAGGGAAGAGTGGACAGCACAAAACAACAACGGGGTTTCCTATAAAAGAACACAACTCGGGGGACCTGGATACGGGTGGTGGGTGGTATCTGAAATCAGGTCACCCAAGGGATTCTGGTCATTAATACCAAGGTGCTACAGAAGTACCCAAAAGCCAAACACGGGCCCCTAGCAGCAGCGTGACGGTGGCGGCCACAGCGGCAGCGGAACACTAGTAAGCACATGCCGGGGTAAGAGCGCAAGGATGACACGAACTGCGCACGCAAACTGGGTACAGCACTTTTTCCATGCCGGCCATACCTCGTGCTCGTCCAAAGCATCAGCTGCGCGTCGCAGCAACTGGCCCGTTATGTCGGGAATATCGGTGCCCATGATCAACACCTACGATAAGGCTCACGTGGCGGGCGCGGGGATGAGGTTAGTGGTGGCCGTGGCGGTGGTTGCCAGGAAAGTACAAACCCTAAAACCGAACCAAATGGTGAGGGCTCCCGGGAACAAACCGAGGACGGGCTGCTACCTGAGAGCCATGGAATCGAAGATGAGTGAAGCGTGGGGCGATCCGGGGGCCGGGTCAGACTTCAAAAAGGATAGCAGCGGCGGTGGCAAGCCGGGAGGGCAGGGAGTAGACTAGATTACGTAGTGATGGTTGCTGATGCTGTTGAGGGGGGATAATGAAGCAAATTGAAACTCCTGTCCCGGTGGAAACAGCCCCTATGGGAGTTGGGGCGGGGGAAAGAAGGAGGCGTGAGAGTGCTGCGGAGTGCAGCGAGAAAGGTCCACGAAGGGTGGGGTTCTAAAAGGGGGTCTGACGAGGTGTGGCTTCGCTCGCACCTTGCCCTTCTGCTGCTTCCCGACATTGACGGCACCGAAGCTCCTGTGCAACGCCTCGGACATGGCCGCCAACATCTTGGCACCTAGGTCGGGTTCCGGAGCGGAAAGGCCGCAGCTGGAGGCTGTGGTGGCAACGGTGGCCGTAGCGGCAGCTGCGGCGTCGTCGCTGGCTCTGCCCTGAACGCCGCCTCCGCCTCCGCCAAGACGGTGCCCCAGCTGCGGATGGCAAGGGATGTTCTGACGTGCGCGGGAGGTAGGGAGGTAGGGAGGGAAGGGGGTTACAGACCTGTAGAACCGTCCAGAGGGAGCTCCAAGGCGCGGGGGCAGTCGGGAAAAGCGCGGGTCGGGTGGCCCTATACACATACTTACATACATACACACACACTCGGGAGGACCTACATATGCACACATATGTACACACATACATATATACACACACACGTCACACACACCCTTCCAGTACAATTTCGTGCCTACGCTCCCTTGCCTTGTTTCAGCGCCGCTCAGTTCCACACAGTCCTAGAGGAAAGGCGAAACCGAAGAGCCCTGACCGACAAGTCTCCAACCTGAACACACCCACCCGCCCGCGTCACAGCGGCAGCAACACCTTCCCAATCGCTCCTCTACCTTTCCCGCACCTCTCCATCTCCCCCACCCCTCTGCTCACCCACCCAGCGCTTGGGAGCGGGCCCCCCTCACCAGCCCTTCTCCTGCCAGCCACGAGGCCACGTCAGCGGTGTTATCTCCGGAGCTGTGGTACACGGAGACCTGAGCCCAGTAAGAGCAGCTGCAGCGCCTCAGGGGGTGGCAGGGAAGGGCGAGGACAGAGCTGGGACTGAGATAGGGCAGGGCGTGGGCACGGGGGGAAAGGCAGGTGAGAAAGGACACCGAAATTGTGAATGTGTTGAGATGGGAAGAAAGGAAACATTGAGCAGGGTAGGGCAAGACAGGGCAAGATAGCCGACTAGAAGCTTGTGCACGTGTTTGACACCTCAGCAGGCAGCATGCGAGTTCCAAACTCATGCGCAGGACCTGCCCCTGGAGAGCCCCAGCCAGCCTTGTGTACGCTCTCCTGCCCATAGGCCCATGTTTTTCCCATTTCTATTCACTTTTTCCGTTTCCCAGACACCTCGCGGCCTGGCTGATCGCGTGCTCCGCGCACGCTTTGTAGAAGTCGCAGGCGCCGTTGGGACCGACACCCGCACCGGCTGCAAGCCTTGTCTTGACGCGACCCGGGACCGGCAGCCGGGCGAAAACTACGATGGCGACTACTGGTGGCGGCCCTGGTCGGTCACTGTCCAGAACGTGGCTGGGACCTCGACTCCGACCCTGGCTGTCGGCTCCATCGTCACCGACCTCCATTTCATCCACCTTTGGAGGTTCTTACTATTCTAGAGGGCCAAGCGGGATTGCAGCTTGGCTGTGCTATCGTCGTTGCGCTGCGCTGCGCTGCGCTGCGATGCTGTGCTGGGATGATGCTACGCGTCCCCGCTCACGGTGCTTGCAGTGGCGCACACTGCAAACGTATTTCGTCATATGTTGCGCATTGGACGGGTTGTATCAGCCTTAGAGTTTTGGCAGTTAATACGGGAGACAGGGTGGGAGCGAACCGGCGAAAGAACCCCAACTGTGTTGCGTATTTACCTAGGAATACAGTGGGCATGCTCAGGATTTCTTATTTACCTTTTCTTACGGACGCAAAAACTGTCAGTGTGGGGAAAAATCTTCGTGTTTTCGTGCGGAATCAGATCCAGCTCTTGCAGACGCGTTCGTGATACCATCGCGAAGGACAACTCTAAACGGAATAACTATGCTTTGAAACTTAATTAAGGAATTGTTGTAGCGAATACACTACAATGCAGACACTCATTGTGCAACACCGACTGGTTCGGCCATCGGTGTTTGGGCAGGTCCACGTTCGAAGCTCCTTTGCATGTCAATCAAAAGGATTTGGTGCTGAGACAAAGGCCCCTCAGGTGCGCGCAGCTTTCTTTTGAAAGCATTGCTTATTTGGGTTGCATAGTTAGGACGACATTTAAATTACAAACGAGTGTAATGCATCTTTAACAATCCACAGAAGCAAGTGCCAAAGGAAGAGGAGGAAGAGGCAGCGACGGCCTCTTCCTCGCCTTCCACGTCGACGGATAAGGACGCTCTGGCCCTGGAAGCCTTGGAGGCCCGGATTGTAAGTGGCAATAGAACCGCTCGCCAATCCAGACAACTGCTCAGAGATGAACCAGATTCCAGCAGGCGTCCAGCAGGGACGTCCAGCAGGCGTAGGTTATCCTTGCGCCGTACAACGGCCCCACCGCGGGTTCTTGGGCGGTCTAGTTATCCATAACATGTTGCAACAACACGGAAACCTCGATAAGCTCGCGTGGAAGGCCCCCAAGATTAAAGGTGATATACAACCCAGGTCAGCACTTTCCCGCAAAGCTTTTCGCAGCCGGCCTCTGCCGGGGGCTTTCCTTCGAGCCGGGGCTCCCAAGCTTGAAGGCGCCATCCACCGCCGCATATGCAGCTCCTCGTAACCCTCTTCCCCAATTCCCGCGCTCTTGCCATGTTTCAGAGATCCCGCCGCAAGAAGGTCGAAGCAAAAGTGAAGGTGGTGGCGCCGGCCGTAGACGTTGCTACGGGCAAAGCCCCAGCACCCGCGGAGAGCGAGGGGGAGCGGGCCTACCTAGCCTTCCTCTCCTTCTACTTCCTGGGGGTGCTCTTTCTGGGCCTTGCGCTGGCCGGCTCGGTGGGTATCGCGCCGCGGGGCCAAAAGCCTACGTAATTTCCCACGCTTGATTTATTCAACCTTTTTATCTGTCAGGGTGTGGCCTACCTGCCCCCCAGGCGCCCCGCACCTGCACATGGCATGCGGGCGGGCCATTCTGTCGTTTGCAAACATTTCCTGTGAAGTCCCGGCAGGGGGTTTTGCGTTAGGGTATTGACACCTCCGTGTGCAACCAAACAGCTCCCCCCCCCTCTCCAGGATCCATGCACCAAGCCTATCACTTAGGTCGCTGAGCGGAGCTGCTGATGTTAAAGTGTTGGTGTCGGCATCCCCGCGTTGTACATATGGATTGACAAACCAAGCGCAGCTTGTCTACAGCATTGCCACTGACGCTAACCACCCAACGGGGCCCCATGCATGGCAGGGCTTCCTGCCGGACGAAGTGGATGCCTGGATTCAGGACAAGTTGTACCCGTCGTACAGTTGGATCATGGTGGGCTTTTTGGGCCTTTCGTCGCTGTACGGGCTGTACAAGACGGGCAAGCTGCCTGGTCAGACGCAGCGGCAGTGAGGTCCCGCATGTGCCCTCCGGGACAGGGGAGGGGCTCGGCACCGGTTATCAATACGGGTGGGTGGTCCTAGCTGGGTGTGGCTAGCGGCTTCATTGGACTGTGGCAGAGTAGTTATTGCGGTGGCAAAATGTTTGTTTCTGTCGTCTAAGGGAGGGGTTTCTACTTTGGTTTAGGACATCCAGCGTGGCTTTGCTGGGGACGGGGCCGTATATGGACGCTGAGTCTGGCTGCATGTACGACAGAACGCCATGACGGTGGAAGGGGCTGGCGATGCCAGCCGCTAGGTGTTATGTTTTTGCAAGAAGCTGTCCCTCTCTGGACACACGGCCTGGTATGGCAATTTTGGCGGCAGCACATTATATGGTTGACGGGAGGTTTCCCTTCGCCCTGGGAGAATTGGGTGCTTGTGTTTAATGTAAGTGTTAAAGACGGGACGAGAAAGTGACGTCTCGTGTCCAGAGTTAGTGGACATGCATGTTCTGTTGAGGTACACGCGTCCATCAACATTTACATTCTTAATCCTCGCCAGACACTGCTTGGCAGCGGTATCAGTACACATTAATCGTACGACAGCGAAAAACGTCCACGTTATTATGCTCAAGTGTTACCGCATACATTCTTTTCGCGACGCCACTACATATTCCCATAAGTATCTCTTCTCTCGTAAGTAAATATGCGCTCTTGTGTCTCTTACGCGCAAGCTTGCAACACGTTCCGCTTCTCAGTATACGCACAAGCAGGCAGGCAGGCCAAAACGAACATATTTCAGCGTACACGACCCGGCATCAAGCATGCATGCACGCTCTTGCTCTTAAAAGAGGTCGAGCACTTCTTCTCTAAATAGCACCTCACCCATAACACATACGGTCACAGCGCGGCGGGTTGATTGATCCCTCCACCGCCTCAGTCTTTCGAGGGCACCCAAGCGGCAGACACAACAACGCGATCGCAATGCAGCAGCAAAAGTTCAGGACAGGTATATGCGGAACATCAATTAGATTTCAGAGCTGAAAAGTCAACCAATCATAGCAACGCAAGCAAATCATCGCCATCCGCTTCCGCTCCAGGCTCGAAAAGCAGCAGAGGGGTTCAGGCCGAAAAGGCTGGCCATTTAGCCAATTCCGTTCTAAGTCCTCCACCTCGCGCCGCTCTTCTTTCGTTTCCATGAAAAAAGGTCCACCAGACAGGAGGAATGGCATAATAAATGAGAACTCATCCAAGTCAGGACATGGACAAGCAGCTAGTATGCTTCCGTACGTGAGACACGCTTAACTGGAGGCATCAAAGTCGCATGGACCCGGGAAAACCTCACGCCAAACAATGGAAGCCCTCGTGCAGAGTCATAAGAGATGGCAACATTTGGTCACCATGATTCACCAAGCCTTATTTCTTCTACAGCAATACGGTGACACGCAAGAGGCATGATACCGGACGGCAGCGCCCAGCATAAACAGCCCTTCATGCCATACAGCTTTACACATACGCAAAGACGGTACCAGCTCCAACTCCTAAACACACAGCGTCCGGAGAAGAATCGACCACAAGCCAGCCACTGTGCATGACACTATACAGCTCTATACGCCAAGAAGCAAAGCCTCCAAACGCGCGACACACCCACAGGCACCAGCTAGGTGCTTCTACGTAACTCTACTTGGGCTCAGAATTGTGAGTGTGAACGTGATGAAGAAGAATTACGGCGGCAGCGGCCTCGACAACCGGGGCCCTCATTGGGCCTGCGCGGGCGTTCCGCTCCTCAGACGCCACCCAACAAATAGCCAGCGGATGTACACTACCTCAATACACAGGCAGGCAGCCGCGCACTTTATTCACCAAGCACTACACAAGGCAAATCGCAAGCGGGCACAGTTGGTGCACCACAGTGCGCAGCGACACGGAAATACAAGACACCTTGCAGTTTATTAGACTAGACAGCAAATCCGGTCGTGCCTCAAGCATTCTTGCACAAAGAAAAACAAACAAGCGGCAGCGGCGTCCCCCGTACGACAGGGGCCGTCGCCGCGAACCAACGTGTGGGGCCGACTGACTTTGGGGTTCTGTAAGAACGGCGCTGCGACACTCTAGACCAGACCACCGCCCGGCAGCTCAACGTAGCACCGGGACCTTCAAGACCCGCGTATACCCTTGCACACATCCGCACACGCTTTATCCCACACACCCGCCAACTGCCGGGACGGCCGGTGCTTTAGGCGGAAAAGTGGCCGCTCCGCTCTACATGAAAACAGATAAAATGGACGCCGATACATGCGTTGGCAACGAAGGCCTTTCCGTCACCGACATCGCCACCAGGACGAAATCCCGACCCATTATAAATGGCACAACCAGCGTCAAGGAGTGCTCAGAGGTTCACGAGCACCTAGGCAAGCTTGGGCGGCAGCGCTGATTAGGCCCAGGTTGCGCTTCCCATCCAGATCCCACATCCATTTCGGACGAAAGGCCTCACGGATGAGTGGAAGTGGGCAAGGAAAGTGAAGACGGGAGCCGTCCATGGAAAGCCCACCAAGGAGAGATGCTTTTTGTCATTTGCCGACCCGCCAAAATTCCACATCCATCCGCTTCGCGTACAAATACTATTCTACATCTGCGTTTGTGGGGGCTCACAGCAACAATCGCAACTTAAGTACACAATCACTCATACATACATAAAAACTAAAAGCGCGCAACCGCAATTCTCAAGCCAAGCTGCCAACGAAATGTCTCTTGTCCAGCCGCACCAAACAATCTCGCCAACTGCCTCCACTGGGAAAAGCCCCGCTGCTCATCCAATATACAACAGCCCCCGGCGCCGCGGAAAATACAAGTTGAAGGCAGTAAAGCCCACACGGCTACACACACGCCCTCGCCGCATAACCTGCATAAATAGTACACTGCGCCGCGTACGGCGCAACGCTTGCGGCATGCCGCATATCCCGTCGTCCGCCCGGCCTACCGCCGCTTAAATGCCGTCCTCTCGCACTACAATCCAACCTCGCACTACAATCCGAATTCAGCAACCCCAGGCGGGCCCTGTGGAGTCGCGACAACTGGAGACGCGACATGGACAGTGCCTTGTTATTGCTGCTGCTGGCCCACGCCGTTGCCGCTGTAGCTGCTGCTGCCGCCGCTAGGGGATGACTTTTCCAAATCCTCCGCCAGCCGAAGCGCCATGCGGCGGACAAGCTGCCTGATAAACAGCTCCAGGGTAGAGCGCATGCCGGGTAGCAGCTCCGGAACCATGGGCATCAGCTCGCCGGCGGCGCGGATGGCGCGACCGCCTGTAGCAGCCACATCGGGCAAACGCGCAATCGATGGCTGCAACAGGTCCAGCAGTGTGCGAACCATAGCCAACGCCTGTGGTGAAAAAGTGAGGCAAATGGATCCGGGGAACTATTCTAGAGACCAAAATCTGGGAAGGAAACACGGCGCAGCAGCAGGAAAGCCTAACCCGTGGGATTAAAACGTTGAACTGCATGTAGATTGATTCCCCCCTTTCTACAGTTCCTACGCGGTTCACACGTCATATACAATTCATGCAGGTTCCCGCGCGCACTGCCCACCTGGCGGTCCTCCGGCGTTAGCGTTACCGAGGGCGCCATCGCCGAAAGCATCTCCAGTGGAAGCGGAAGCGGCATCAGCATCGACCTCAGAGGTCCCAACGCCTCCACGGAGCGCAGCGCCGTCACCGCGCCCGCCGAACTGAGCACCAGTCGCAGCGCCTCGCCCAGCGCCTCGCGGCTCATTGCGTCCACCGCTGCCACCATCTCCTCCACAATCAACTCCTGGGCGTAGCTGCCGTCCTTGGCAAACACGACCTTGAGCACCTCGCGCGTGGCCTCGTTGACGACCGGACCATTGGAGGCGGCAACGCCGTTGAGCTGGCCTTTGATGCGCTCCGCATAGGCCCGCTCCGCAGCCGCACCAAACGTGGGGCCGGCGGCCTGAACAGCGAGCAGGGGACATCATGCCACAGAAGCGTGGGTATGAGAAGCTAGGGGGAAGGAAAAAAGGGCTGCTTATCGTCAACCGCATCACACAGCCAGTGCTATAGGGGTCAGTGTTTAATGTAACCGAACGCACGCACACATACATGTATGGCACGATGATGGACCCGGTTATAGTGAGAGACCTGCGAGCCGACCAGGAGTGCAGTTGACACCGCCATTCATAACTCCAGGCAGATTCCACTGGAGGATGCTGGTGGCAGTGGGTGCTGAACCCGAAAAAAGAAGCCACTGATTTCGGAGAAGCGGATGAACGGATGAAGCGGATGAACGGAACGGTACCCCAAACATCGGGAAAGGTCGGGACTGATAGGCAAGTGACCAAGGATAAAGCCATAACCCCCTATCCCACACAATCATATGTGTGTATGCATAACGGGATGCGCATTGGGAGCTTGATCCTTCAGGTTTGGTTTCCGCATACTACATGTAGAGGGCCTTGCAGGTCTCAACCAGGGCAGGACAACAGCCCTCAGGACAGCACTCGCGTGGGGCGCCATGGTTGCTTTGCTTTCGCTTTCCAGCAGCAGACGGCGCGCCATCATGGACCCACGCACTTACGCATTACCCCCCACTCACTGACGCACCTGGGCTGTCGCTGAGTTGGTCGTGAAGGCACCAAACGCTGAGATGAGCTTGGACAGTCGCTCAATGTCGATGCGGTTCTTCTTGCCGTACAGCAGCTGGCGCAGCGCCTTCCGCATACGCGGGTTGTTGTCGGTCAGCAGCCGGCGAGAGAGGTAAGGCAGACACTCCTGGACAATGGCGTAGTTCTCGTCCGTCTTGAGCGCAATGCCCTCGATCACGCAAAAGGCACGGAGGACCAGACCAAAGTAGGGCGGGATGCACATCTTGTAGCTCATGGCCACGCCTTGCAGCTGGCTTGTCATGGAGCCAATGTTGAAACCTCGCAGGCCACCGCCCCTAACAATTTGGCCCATCACCTGCTCCAGCACGGGCGCGATGAGGTTTTCCGCGTTGTCCGGCATGCCATCCGGCATAAACCTGGATTTGAGGGTTGATGATACATTTAGCATGTCATCATGTCACACATGTCAGATGCACATAAACAAGCAGATGCCGTCACCATAATCACCTTTCACGTATGGTGATTATGCGTCCGTGCAACACGTCACAGCAAATGCCAGCAGCAGCAGGAGAGGCCAAAAAATGAAAACGGAATGTTCCAGGGGGGATGAAGAAGAAAGGAAGCACTTGCGGATGGCGTTGCTTGCTGGCGTTTCTTTCGGGAAGTGGCCATGGCTCAAATGCCTACGAAACACGCATCACAGCAGCATTCCCCACATCCCCCGCACTGTCCTCTCGCTTAACTCTGTCCTACCCTAGCGCGAGCAGGTCCTTGGACACGCCTTTCCAGTCCTCCATGGTCAGGTGCGCAATGAACTCAATAAGAGCGATGCGCTGATCCTCCGTCACCTCCGTCATGAGGCCAAAGTCCAGAATGACGATCTTTCCATCCGCGGTTCGCAACAGGTTGCCGGGATGCTGTAGGTGTGCACCCATAATCCACGACGACGCAAACGGCGGCGGGAGAGCAAGTGGGCAAAGCAAGGCGGGGTCAGGAACACGGGGCGATTTTAATTCCTCGCAGCATGCAATGATAATATGAAAACTGAGCTGCGTCAAAATTTCCATCCCTGAGGCCCTAGCAGGTAAACATGCGAAGCGCCGTTGTGCGCCGTTGTGGGAACGGAATGAGTAGCTCTTCTCATCGTGGAAAAGGCAAAGCAGAGCAACCGGTGGCGCACGTTGCGGAGCAGCAAGTGCGTTGGCGTGGCCCGGTATTTGTTACGCACCGGATCCGCGTGCAGCAAGCCCGTCTCCAAGAGCTGGATGAGGTAACAGTTGAGCAACGTGGAACACAGCGCCCGTACGTCCTCGGCCTTCGAATGGTTCAGCTGTTGGGATAGAGCGAGAAACGGGGACGCATTGCACATACAGTGATTGGTACAGTTCAGTTGTTAAAAAATGAGGGTGAAGCAGGCATGCGCAGGTATGAAGGGAAAACCGCAGGCATTTTTAAACCCCGCTGTCCAACATAAAATAGGGGTGATTAGGTAAGCGTAGTACATAATGGAAAAGGCTTTGGAAAGCAGCAGTAAGGCGGTCGCGTTGACTGGCCGCAGAAACGGAAGTCCATCCCGTCTCGCCCACCATGCCTCGCTGCGAGCATGTGCTTGCTCTCGTGCCGCGCCGTTGGACTCTCGTAAGCGTTACGTGAGCGCAAGGACACGGCAGCAATCCACAGGGAACCCTGCGCGGTGATGGCCACGTACCTTCTCTCCCTCAATCCACTCTGTGACAATGACCTTGCGCGAGGTGAATTCCGGATACACTGTGGCGACGGTAATACCCTGAAGCGAGGCCATTTGCTTCTTAAACGTCATGGTGTTGTAGGCCTCCAGCTGGTAGTCCATCTCCTCAAAGAACCGTGAAGCCCAATCGTCAAGCACCACAGCCCACTGGTCCGACATCTGGGGACAGCGCAGGAGGGACAGCGAGGACCGGGTGGGCGGACGGAGGAGTAAGCGGTCGGCCGGCCACGAGGTGCCACACAACAACAGAGAGCGCGACCACGCTCTGACCAGGCTCTGGCCATGAAATCGAATGATAAAAGACACAGGCGAGGCGACGATGAGAGTCACCCGTGTGCCTGCTGTTCAGGCTGCTAATCTCCAAACTGCTGTGGTACTAAGCACAAAGAATTGCAGTGCAAAGGAATTACATGGGAGCACCGGGCACCTTCCCCCCGCTCACTTAACGGCAGGCTTACCCCCGGCAGTGTGGATACGAGGATCGCGGCGCGGCGCATTATGTAAATGTCCAGCGCCACGGTCTCTAGCACCGCCGGCCGCTGCACCTTGACCGCCACCTCCGCGCCGCCGTGCTCTGGGCGCAGCTTGCCGCGATACACCTGAAAGGAAGCCACCGAGCTCACTCATGCAAAAGCCATTCGTACAAGGATTTGCGACAAAAGAGATAACAATATAAAAGATTCTGTTCTGTGCCGAGAACTGGCTGCATATCCGAGCGCTGCAGAGCAGGCGACGCGTGCGCGTGCAAGATACATTGTGGGATGAGCCAGGATGCCCGGGTCGTGGCCGCATACCTGTCCAAGGCTGGCGGCCGCCAGCGGCTCCGCAGACAGCCACTCGAAGACCCGGTCCACGGAGTAGCCGAGGCCGGACTCCAGCACGTCGCGGGCCTCGATGGTGCTGAAGGTGCGCACATTATCCTGAAAGGGACCGACACACTCAGCCCAGCACCTCACAATGATAATACAAGTGGAAAAGCAAACAACAGAAATGGAGACCAAGCAGCGCCACCCCATAAGCACGGCATAGGGCAGGGCACCGGTCTTTCAAAGGGGACGGCAACCGCAGCCAAGCCGAGCCCCGTGTCGATAACCCCCGACTCGAAAATTTCAAAAGCGATGCATGTGTAACAAACAGAGCCCTCCCCAGCTATGGAGATCCGCCAAGGGATTATTTCAGGGGGACTTAAGGATTTAGGTCACAGTTCGCGTACTCCCAAGTCATATCCCTTATCAAGCGTCACGTGCCCTCCCTACCTGCAGCCGCTTGAACTCCTCGAGGTACGGGGGCGGCACCAGGTCAACACGCGTAGACAACTGCTGGGCAATCTGCAGGCACCGCAAACACCCCAAACAGCGACGTTTCCTCCATTCGTGCCCTCACAGCTTTAAGGGCAAGCAGGGACCTTCTCCCTTTTGGCGATTATGATCCAATGAGGCTGCTTAAAAGCAAAAAACGGCTGAGAAAAAGGTGTTTCGTGGGGGACCGGCCGTGTGGCTATTTCGCTCGAAAACAGGGGATGTAATCCATTGCGCTCAGCCTTACAAATAGCTTTCTTCTGGCTCATACTTTTCTGCTTCCCCCGGACGAGCAGCCCGCAGCGCACGGCTTGGCGAACCCAGGGATAACCTAACTGATAACAAAACTGACAGAAACCATTACGGAGCTCCATACACCATGACTGGCAACTAGCTACATAGATTGTCGTAAACTCCAAACCCAGGTTTTCATGGCGCATCTCTGCCTAAGAACCTTACTTATGAAGCGGCTGTTACGTAAACTTCAAAGCTAACAGGATAACCCCCAATTGGTACTCAGCCCACATACAACAGCAACGCCACAGAGCGACGACACGGATCTTACCTTAATGTACGCTGGTCCCAAGTCCTCAATAATCCGGCCAGCTTCCTTAGCGCGCAATCCCATGTTGGTCTCGAAGACGCCCATCTGCCAGTCGATCAAGACGTTGACGGCAAATCCGCCAATTTTTGAAAAGACCTGCAAGGGGATTAGGAACGCCCCAACTCTTAAGGAGGTGCTGTTGCTTCACACAGCGACTGGATTGAATTGATGTGGTGAATGCAAGCGCTCGTATCAGAAAAGCAAGGAAAGAGCCTAGCACAACGGGCCGGGGGAGCAGCAGAATATGTCCGGCTCGGGGAAATGGCGGACTCCTCGAAGCCGGTAAATTGCCGGCACGTGTGCCCAACATCACGCAACGCGCGTCGCTGCCAAGTCCTATAACAGCGCCAATCCACAGCACATTGACGATGCTGGCGCGGTACTGGCAATCACTAGTCGGTGTTACACATGGTTTTATTATCATGTATAGACATGGTATAGACACGATTGCACATCCTGCACTATTTTTTTTGCTTTCCGAACATGCACGCCGCAAATGTTGTCACTTTTCGCTCAAAAAGGCGGTGTGTAAAGCGGCTCTAGAATGGGAAAGGCGGTCACCCAGTTCGTGTAAGATTGACGCCTCGCCATGCAACCGTTCAGAGCTGCAGCGTCCCCAGGTTACCCACTTGCGCATTTCGCCTGAGCACCACCAGCGGCCGCTGCCCGAAGTAGTCATCCAGGCCTTTGGGGTCGTAGCGAAGCGGTAGACCATCCGCCACGGACGCGTCAAAATTGCGGCTGGATGTGCTGGTCCCCAGCAGGCCCTGCGAGGGCGCGGACGGGATGCCAAACGCCGAGTCGCCCTGCGCCGCAGGGACGCTGCTGGGCGCCCGTGCCGCAGGGCTGCCCCGCGGGATAGCGGCCACGAGAAGGACCAACGCGAACATGGCCACCTGCGTCGCAGCGTTGCTGTTGCCGGCAGGCGTCGGGCCAGCCTACAACGCGGACATCAGGCACGGGAGCCGGGCGACAAGCACGGGTCAGCGCTGCGGCATGCGGTTCTTCGTTTCTGGACGACACCGGTTATCCATTGAGGAGTTATGTTGATGAAGTGGTTGAGGGGAAAATTGATTCATCCAGGACGGGCACCGATACATGGAAAAGTAATGTTATAAAACCGACCCTGGGGCGGACGTGTTGCGCTCACCAGCAGTGTTTCTCGCATTGCCTGCTGCGCCGCTAGCATAGCGTCAATGGTGGATTCAGCGCCCGGGGCCGTCGTGCGAAGCGTTGTAATGAGCTGCTGCACACCCAACACAACCGCGCTTGTCCAGCCCCACGCCATTTGGCCGACCTGCAAAGCGGGTGGGGTCTCTGGAGCGTCAAGACCGACGCAATCCGCCCATAAGACGGAACACCTGCATATCACTTAAGGACTAGCCTAAGTGCTCGCCCCATACATGATATGCCGCACCTGCGTGTCGACGACTCCGTGCAAAGCAGCGATGACACTGTCCATTGTGCCGCGCATAATGCTGTACGAATCCGGGTCCATCGTCGCAACCGTGGCGAGCCGCTCACTAGCCCATGTCGCCAATGCAAACACCGAGGCGTGTGCAGCGTCATACGCCATGACGGTAGCCGCATCAGCAGCCATAGCAACGTGAGCTGAAGTCCCGATATCCGCGAGTACTGCTCGGCAGTGGAAGCGCGAAATCAGTCGGAAAACAGGCAGTCGGTACACACAAACACAATACCAAACCTAAGGATGTAAATAACGGAGGACGGATGGTGTGTGTAGAAACATCTTGCGCAAGTGTCCACCTATTGTGGCCTGAGTCCCGAGCGTAAAGTAAATAATTGTGAAGCATTTTCACAGTCATGTCGCCAAATCACTTTAATTGTTCGGTGCTCACCTGGTGCAGCTGAAAGGACATCGGGCAGGGTCGAGTGCTGCTGAACTGAGGCCCAGCTTGTAAAGTGTTGAAATGCCTCAGACTGCGTCCATAAAAGAAAGGCACGACTTAACCTAAGGTGGCGTTGTGAAGCAACACGCTGAAGTACAAACCCGTTGTGTGAAACCTAAGGTTTTCCATTAACTCAACCAACTTACCTCTGCGAGAGATGCAGTTGTGCTCAAACAAGCTTGCGTATGGTGGGTTGCGCGAAACATGGCGCTGGACCCTGCGGGGTTACAACGCAAGCAACATGTGTAATTCGACCCGTATCGCATAGTTTCAAGAAGAAATGCAATGAGCTTAATGTGATCCGGAAAACTGCACTCGCGGCTGCCCAGCACTGCGTGTCCACAGTACAGACAAACCACGAGCGGTCCTCCTACAGCCCCACCTTCTAAGGCATGATTCAAGTGCGTTATAAGGTGAGACACATCGGCTCCAGAGGAATGAAGGGAACGGACAATCAGTTCGCTGGTTGCGGTCGTCGTCGCAACGTCAAGCTGCGATGCCGCCTCCCCGAATGCTTGCAGTGCCCCAACGCCACGATGTTGAAAGCGCCGAGCCGACATGATGCGGCTGCGTACATTCCATGTAAGACACAAGGAAATAAGAAGGACTGATTGTACCGGCAGACAAAGCCAGAAGCCCTGCCCTACCGTTCTAGTGGCGTGCAACGCGGTAGCGCAGAATGCGTCCGCACGCCCAGTCCGGAAATATTTCTTTTCATTTCTGCTTCACAGAGTGTAAGCCCTTGGCAGTATACTTAGACCACTCAACGAAGCTGCATTAAGTTCTCCTAAAAAATATCAAATACTATTATAGTACCTGATGTAACCTAATAGACGACATTAGAAACCCTGCATAACCTGTTTTGCCTCGGTTCGACCGTATTCAGGGGCCGTGGTACGGCTTTTCGAATAGGGACGACAGCTTTCCAGGGCCTGGAGGTCCGTGCCCGGTTGAGACTTTGGTTGTCTCTTTACCACTTAACGGACTGACCTCCTTCGCTGGACTACCTGTACACCTCTAAGTGAAGAAGGGAAGAATGGCATTGCGCCTTAGGCTGCCAGCATAGTTTTGTAGCAACTGAAGCAGCAGAAGTGTCAACGATACCTTAATTTTACACGACATCCACTAACTGCATACTTCCTGGCAGCTGTAGCATCCGCGCGCGGGGGTCGTCATGTTTTCCAGAACACATGCTTTACGGTCAAGCGTGACGGAGCTACCACACGTGACGCGTCAGACATCGAACCCACCCTCGGTCAACAACCCTGGCGCGCGGCCTGGTGCGAGCCTCTGTCCCTTGTCGACCACGTCAGTAAGTCCTGTTAAGGAAAGGGCCACGTTCTGCCGCTCTGTCGACCGGGTTGTCCCACGACCTAGCATCCACCCATAACAGACCCCCAAGCT
Organism: Volvox carteri f. nagariensis; assembly: GCF_000143455.1. Classification (NCBI taxonomy): domain Eukaryota; kingdom Viridiplantae; phylum Chlorophyta; class Chlorophyceae; order Chlamydomonadales; family Volvocaceae; genus Volvox; species Volvox carteri. Next base: position 1,439,900 of record NW_003307562.1, read on the forward strand.
GCGCTCGGGCGTGTGCCGTTACCGTCAAGGTGACGATGTGCAAGCGTCAATACCCGGGGCGAGTAACCCTGCCAAGCTGGGAACGGCAGTGCCTGCTCTCCCGGCCCAGCAGCGAACGGTAGGATGGACACGGTCAATGTCGCTTCCCCCAAAGTAATACAAGGCATGCACGTAAGCTCTTTTCGTCAACGCAGGCGCGTGCCCAGCTCAAAGTCATTGGCCTTGGGCTTCGGGGCATCAGTGCGGTCAATCGTCTCATAGGTACGGCACCACGGTACCCCAAAAAGAAGATGCCATGGATGGCCCCCGTACCCCGTACTCAAACCCGACCGACGGCACATGCAGGGTCCGAGGCCTTGCCGGAGGCGGAGTTCTGGGCTCTGGACTCCGACAAGCGAGTGCGTGGAGCCGTTATTTTATTAGAGAAGGGCCTGAAGGGCCGCGTGCGTAAAAAGCGATAATTTTGGTAAAATCAATAAAAGGGCCGTAGCTCTGGATGTGATTATTTCTCTCAGGGCAACGGGAACGGCTGATGGCTGATTGTCCTTGTCTGGCAATACTGAATGCGTAGGAAGCGCTGTGCAGTTTTCGGGTATGCCACAGCATGCGTGGCTTGACTCTCCGCCTACCAGTGCTTTCTACATTGATAACGCTGCCAATCGCGGTGGTAGAGGTGGTGGTTGTGGCAGGACTGAACAGCATGACTATTTGTGCGAAGGCGCAGGCGAGGTAGATACATTGCCGGGGGAAGGCAGGTGCATCCTTTCCCCAACAAATGCCGGCGGGCACGTGCCGTGGGACGTGCAAGCGAAGCTTCCTTAACAGTGCCCAACCCGTCTGGGACCCGGACCACTCCTGTCGGGGTCCGGCAGTTAAAAAGGTATAAAAAAGTAGCTTTCTTTTCCCAGATTTCCTGAATTCCAACCCCACATCTCCGACCGCGAACCGCCTGTCCATCCATCCAACCACTGGGCCACTGGGCCGCTCCACGTCACCCAGGTGTTGTCCACAGCCGAAGCCACCACGCGCGTGCTGGAGGTTGCGCCTGGGGACGATGCATGTCTGGGCCAGACAGAGCTCATGGCGCTCTCAGGCGGCGTCACCAGCCCCGCCGCGCCTGAGGCGCCTGATGGCCATGCGGGAGCCGTGTTCGTGCTGGGGTCGGCTTTTGGCAGCCCCGGGGGCTCGCCGATGGTACGTTGTAGGCGGTAGGGGGGTTTTCCTATGAAGACATCTAACGAAGCCATCAACACTACCATGCACCACCTAGGGATAACATGGCGAAAGAAAGCAGAGCATGGGCTCAGCCCAGCTCAGGTCTGTCTCCCACCATGCCCCTACTCCCTGCCCACCATACCGTTCCAGTAGCTGTCCCACACCGGCCCGCGCTGGCGTCCCCCCTTATAAGAAAGATGAGCGGCGCGAACAGCACCCCTTTCCCCAGCATCCCGCTTTTGGTGCTTTAGAAATCGGTTCCAGCGAGGCACTGTGCACGAGTTCAGAGTACGGATGCGTTGGCTGCGCGCCTTATAGGGCCATGAGACGTGCACGGTGTGAGTCAATGGTGCTCGTCAATACGCGCTTGCGCGTTGTTGCCGTGCCTGGGTAACTCAATCGAATCAGGCGGGCACACGGATACCCCCAGAGCAGGGTCCCCCGTGCCTTTCTGACCGGCGCTCCGTCGTCACTCCTCTTATCCAGTATCTACCCAGCTGTGCCCTTATTACCCTCATCGTTGCGTAGTCAGGCGCGTTGTGGCGTGAAGATCGAGCTGGTGTCGATCTGGTTGCAGCACTTGCCTTGGAGCCACTTGCCGTGTCTCTTCCTCCCCTCCCCACTCCTGGGGTGTTCGCGGTTTCGTTTGGCCACCAGAACACGGCCGGATATCGGGCGCCGTGCCAGTCCACATCTTGCGTCATCAACCTTCACCCGGTGCATCTTCTTCCCATATGTGTGCGCCCACCTGCACCGCGTCCCGCGCCCACTATCCCATCTCTTCCCTTGCCTCTGCAGCTGCTGCAACTCGTTCGACATTTGCGGCGTCAGGGCTATTTCGTCGCGGCGGCGCTGACGCGGCCCTTTGAGTTCGAGGGTACACGGCGGCTGGAAGCTGCTGACACACTCATCAGCGCAATGGAGGAGGTGGCGCATCTGGTGGTGCGTTTGCCTGGGACCGGGGCCTTTCCCAGGGGAAGGGTGATCCGACCTGCCGAGGTCTTGTACCCTCGGCGAGAGGGGTACGGGTTAAGAGCTGCAGATAGATGGCACCGAGGATCCAGCCACAGACCCAAATGCGCACGGCCCGAGGGGTTTCAATACCGAATTGGAGGGGAAGATACGTGTATCAAACAACTTTAAAAGGCGCGGTAGATGCGGTGCCTAGCGGCGTGTCTGGAAGTTGCGTTGCGGTTAGGAAAACCCTGATACTAGGCAAGGCAGGATGCGGAACAGCCCTCGGCCGTATTTTGCTGGAAACCGGACGTAACGGACGGCACCTGGCTGGCAGAAAGCTGATGTCACTGCTGGGGGGATTGGCCCCGATTGGTTCCTGGACACGCTGCCATGAACTGCTGGTGGTTTCTGGCGCTTTGGCTTTTCGCTCCGTGAGGTTCTTCAGCTGGGCTCGCCTGTACACAACCCTTTGGCGGAGTGCTGAGGGATTGCGGGTGTCTCCTTTTGTAGGACGAGTTACGGCGGAATGCAGTGGGCACATCGCCCTATGCAAGTATGAATGTCGCCATCAGATCCCCCATGTCCCAGGCTGTCCTGCGCGCCCAATCCACTGAACGGAAAGCCCATCGCACTCATGCTGTCGTAGCAATAATCGCCCTGGACGCCTAACTACAACCCTGCCATGACATGCCCCATCGATCCCCCTCCCTTAGGTCGTAATTGCCCAGGGAGTGCTGACCCGCGCCAGTGCCGAGCTAACGATGGGCCAGGCCGAGGCCATAGCGGACAACACGCTTGTCTACACGGTCCAATCCACGCTGTGGGCCCTTAGGTACGCGCAGGTGACATCTCCAGTTCGAGGCTGAGATGCCGGCTGCCGCCATTTCCTCCCACAGGAGGGGCCATGGGCTGTAGCGCAGGAATTCCCGCGCTACACATGGAGAGCAGCAGGATTGTGATGAGGCCGGATGAGGCGGTGATGAGGGAGGCATCGTGACAACTGGGAACTTCCGTGGGTCTCCCCCTTCCAGCGCTGTACCCCATTTCTCCGTGAAGTGGCACCCGCATGGCCCTACTGGTTGCATGTCCCCACCTCAGCCCCCTTGCTTCACCGCGCCGTGCAAAGTAAAGCATTAACCGGGCATTAAGTATTAGCGAACTGGGCTGCAGCGATTTGTGACTGCTGTGGAAAGCGCGTTGATTCAAGAGACTCTTGGCCCCCACGAACTCAGCTAGGTCCGGGGCCGTGCGGATGATGTGATTGAACGTCCGCCACACTACTACTACTACTACTGTTACTGCTATTATTTTTACTACCTGATGCTGATACTGCGTGCAGGGCCCCGGAGGTGCTCAAGGTGTCACACGGCGCCTTCCTGTGGCATGGCCGCGACCTGCGAAATATCCGGCGCCCGCTCTTCCCACCTATGATGAACCTGCTGTCGTGCCCGGGTACGTGGGGCCTGCCGTGTACCTTGTTGCATCTACGGCACGAAATTGAAAGACGTCTAAGCCCAAGGATATAACTAATATTGAAAAAGGTTGGCCTGCACCTGAGTATGTAAGACTCGAGGTGGCAGTGTGTAGTGATGTCAACGGGCCGCGAACCGCCTTGGAAATTAATCGGTTTGTGGTCTCACCAGACAGCTTCTGTTTACACTCGGACAGCGGGTCCCGCATTTACTTCTTCGCGGTCCTTCAGACTGGACTGGACCTTTCCGTTCCAGTGCTGCCTATTTAGGGCTTGGTCGTTCCGTCTTCGTCTTCATCGTCGATCCGTTCGGACGGTCGATTCACTTCCATCTCAATAGTCGGTTCATATGTAAATAGTTCCAGGCTGTAGGATCTGCGCCCGCGCAGGCAGGCGGGTCTCTATGCGGGGTGGCAGTGGTCGTCTGAGCAGGACGAATTAAGTTCCCCTTTAGGGAATGCAGACAAGGAAAGCGTTGCATAACGCTGTTGCAGTTGAAAATGGGATGTGTTGTGTATACAGGCCCGGGAATGGGATACACAGCACATACAGCGCAGGACAGCGCCTGCTGACATGGGGCCAGATAGGCGAGCGCCAGCTTCTGCTGGTCCTTTCCAACTCAAAGAACTGCTGAACTGAAGGCTTTTCACTTCTTGGTCATTTGGTTCGCGCGCAAACTTACTGCAAGTTGAGTAAATGTTTTACAATAATTTAATAAAATAGTGAATTCTGTTGGTGAATCTCAAGAGGTTGACGGTGCGTACATGTTTTGGGGTTTTGCGGTCTGCAGGCCACGCGACCCTGGGCCGAGGCCAGGCAGCTTTGCCGCTACCGCTCCTGCAGCAGGCCGGCCTAGCCAGTGCACTGAGCACACTGGCTGAGGATGCCGTTAAGGTAACATCTTGGGGTTCCAAGGGCCATTCTGCTCCCTCCCCTTGGGGGCGTTTGTGGCGATGTCTGTGCCTTCCTCGTTTGTACCCACTTCACTGATGGATAGTACCCTCCTGGCGAAGATGGCACGCGTCCTTTTGACGGAAATGGGCACAGCCTCTGACGGGGCATGTGCGGCCACAGGTACCGGTGCCCTTCCGACCGACCCGGAGTCTCAGGTCGGGTCTTCTGGATGGCGTAATGCATACCACATAAGAAACGACTCTCAGCTCCGGAAGGTTGCGTTGGTTTAAGAGTCCACACGTGCTGTATGCAGGCTGCGTCGGAGTCGCCATTCTTGGACAACAAGCTGGAGAGCGCGACTGGCGTGCTGTGCGTGCTACGCGTGCCGCCATCTGCGCTAGGCGTGCTTCCGCCGGGGAGTCCATCCCGGCAGCGCAGCACTGCTGTGGGCAACGGTGGCCCCATGGTGACGGACAACCACAAGGAGTACGCACTGCGATCCGCTGTGCAGGTGAGGATGGGGCTCCAACCGGGTAGAGAAACTGGGAGGCTCTGGATATGACAGGCATGGACGCGCTGTGCGTGCATTTTTGCTTGTATACACGATGCCAGGTGCTGGCTGCTGCATCGACGGGTCATTCGCAACGGGGTGCAGTGAGGGGTCCACCCCTGCCACGAGTAACAGTCTGCGGTACAACTCCTGGTGCTGCTGCTGCTGCTAGCCAGCATCTTGTGTGTCGTTGTGGCGGATAGCAGCTTGATTCGTACGACGCTGTCCACTGTTGTTCACGCCGCGGATAGGTTGCAGCTATGACCGTGCGGGAGCTGGTGGGGCCACACTGTCACGACATCATCGTATGCCCGCAGCTATGCCGTGACCTGGAAACAGGGCAAGACAGCACCAACAGTGACTCTGACAGTGGTAGCAGCAATGCCCCATCACAGCCGGATTCAGGCGCACCGTGCTCGGGAGGTGCGGTCGGGGCCACCGCCACCGCCGCTGGTATCGCCGCAAGCAAACAGAACGTCGCCGGCGCGTGCAATGCAGCAGGGGCCCCAGCAGCCGAGGGGGCCATGCCAGGAGAGCCGCAACTTGTGCGGGTGGAAGTGTCGCTGCTAGTGTTGGAGCGGATTGAGGAAGCCGGTGAGGCATTCTTGGTTTGTTTAACGGTTTGGAGGATGGTGATGGTGATGGCTATTGATGGGTGCGTGGCTCCGGAGCTGCGGCGGCCTACTTCCCCCAATGGGGGCATCTTCAGCACGCCGTCAGCTTGCCAGGGCATTCCACAAATCTCCTCCCATGGGCGAAAAGCTTAGGTCATGCAGGATTACAAGGCCCGAAATTCCGATAAGACGGCCTCCTGGGTTTATCTCTGTGCGTCGCGGTTGTACCCCTCACCTGTTGGCCCCATTGCCGGAAATACTGGCCTGTTGCCTGTGCACACCCGTACATGCCTCCGAACAACCCCCATGCCCAAATCTCTGAAACTCGTCGATTTCACAGCCGAGCCTAAGGCCATCGGGGCCCACAAGCCGAGCCACGATGTTGCAAGCAGCGGGTTCTATGGAGGTGCTGCCGCTGCATCGGCGCCAGTGGCGCCCACCGCAGCCACGGCGCGCGACCGTATGACCTCAGTCTTCGGCGCGCGGGCGAGCTCTGTGGCGCGACGGTTGCCACCGCCAGGCGCACCCAACCCCGCCGCCAACTTCTTCGGCAATCAGCAATCGCAGTCCACAGCAGCAACAGCGGCGGCGCCAACAACACCATCCGCAGCCACCGCCACCAATGTGAATGCAATGGGCATCCAGTCCCAGCCCGCGGGCCCCGCCGCAGGATTTGCAGGCCAAGTGAACGGCGGCGCTGGTCAAGCCAACGCCGCTGCCGGACAACCTGGAGCGGTCAACGCAACGGTTGCGGAAACCAACCGGGTGCGCAAGCAAGCGCGGCTTGCGGCCATGTCTGCCCTCGCAGGGGGAACACCCCTGGGGGCTGCCCCGCCAGCATCTGCAACACCCACGGCCACTCACGTACACAGCAACGTCGGCGGTGTCGCTGTGCGCGGAACCGGGCATTTGCCGCAGCCGCTGCCCCCGCAACAGCAGCAGCAGCAATATGCAACCCATCTCCATCACATCCCAAGCCAGCAGCAACCACAGCAGTTGCTGCACAACGTACAGCAGCCATCCTCTATGCCATCCTCCCAGGTGCAGGAAGGGGTTCCAGCTGGTGGTGGTGGCATGTTTGGAATGCAGCAGATACCGCGGATGGCGGATAGCCTGGTAGGTGGCTGTATAGGCGGCGGTTGGGAGGAGACATCTGTTTGCAGGTTTCTGCTGTCCGCGGGTCCGGGGGCCAGGCCGTTGGGACAGCACTGCGCGGTGGAGTTGAGCTAGTAGGGAATCTCATCACCTAGATACCAGGTGGCCTCCTGCGTTTCCTGCTTTCGCGGTCTTTATTTTGTTTGGCGACGGCGATGAGGAAATCACGCTTTAGGTGCAAAAATGCGTCGTGGGACTTCGTAGGAAACGTGCAGGAGAGGTGATCACCCTTTCCTGTGATGTGAGCTTCTTCTGGGCTGATGATTGCCACCTTCCAGACGGTAGTCCCGTCCCCATTGCGCTCTCTCCGTTCTCTCTCTCTCTCTCTCTCTCTGTCCCCTTTCGGGTCGCTTGCTTAGCTACATTGTCGGGCTCCAATCTGACATCATTATCGCTCGTCTTCCTCCTCTTCCCCTTCCAACCCGCTTTTGGTGGCCCAGCAGGTCACATCGCTGGTGGCACAGTCGCTAGACCTGCCGCCTCAGGCCGCACGCTGGCGCCACCAGCAGCGCAATCCCACGTATAGCGCCCGCGGCGCATTTGAGTTGCCCAAGGTCAGTGCGCGCGCATTTCGACGCAATCCTGAGCTACGTATACATGTCCGTGTCTGCGTCCGTCGAAACCCTGTGCGCATCGCATGCAAGTGTAAATGCGTCGGCTTACCTTTCGAAGATGGTACCGCCGTGCTTTGGTACCCAGGCACTGAGTGTGCCGGGTGACTCCTCATGCGGGTTCCGGTCCTTTTCCACAGCCAAGTGGTTGTTTGAAAGGAAATGGAATGCCGCCAGCTAGCTGGCGTGCCTGCAGCAGCAGCAGCAGCAGCAGCATGTGGACCGGCTCTGCTTCACTTCGTTTTACCAGGTGCAAGCATGTGTCAGCGCCACGAGCACTGGCCTTTTCACTCGACAGGAGAGATCTGTGAGCCGTCCTCAAAGGCATTCATGTTGTTCTCTTGCGTGCGGGTGCGTGGCGTCCTGACCCGCAGGTGGAGGCCGACCTTCGCGAGTGGGACGAGAGCTGGCTGGAGGGGGTTACGAGCGGCCAGGTACGTAGTAGCTGACCAGCTAACGCATCTGCGCCGTCCCCGCCGTCCGCCCATCCTCCGCCGGCATATCCAAGACCCGCACAGATCCTTCTTCCTACACTTGACCGTGATCCATCATGACCCATCATGGTCGGATTGTCCATTGTGGTACACCGCGTGTCTGCCGCTGCTGACGTTTGGAACCCTGCTTCCTTGCTGCGGGCCTGGTTCTGGATGCATGGTCCTTATCCCGCCACATCGTTGCCAGCGGCGGCAACTGTGTGGCAACGTCACGCATGTCGCCAGCAGGCGCTGATCTCATCCGCTGCACCGCTGCGCGCTGCCTTTCCCATCCCCACACCCCTCCAAATTACAACTACACGCTCGTGCAGAACGAGGGTCTGGGTCGTGGACTGCAGCAGCTGATCATGGGCATGTGGTCGAGTGAGGGGTGTCAACCGGCAAGCATGACAACGGGCCCTTCGGCTGTACGTACTCGGGTGGCGGACATGCTGGAGCACGAGCGCAAGGACTTGTGGGAGGGAGCCGCGGGAAACGCATAATCATTTGCCTGACGGTCAAAGCAGAGCTCTTGAGGCTTCGGAGGTTCCCGACAGAGTTCCCTCTTTGGAGGTTGGAATGTATATCGCAATGGTGTATGTGCGTGTTGTGTGTTGTGTGCCGGTATCTCGATGCTGGCGAGTTGCACAGAAATGCAACGCAGTAGCACGTTTTGGTATCTTGGCTTCTTTCGGGCAAGTTGCACTGGTGTAACGCAGCGGTGTGTACCGCTACATAATTGTGGGGCGATGTGCACGGGGGGGGGGTCGTGTTGGTGGCTGGCTCACAAGTTGGGGCCGCGCGTGCGTGTGATTCAGTGAACTGACGCATGGAAGGGTTGGGGAAGGAGGGTGGATGCACGTTTTGTGCATCTTGCGTTTCGTTCCCGGCAGCGCTGGTTGCTTGGCAGGTTTTCTTGGGAAAGAGTTGCGTCGTCTTCGGTGTGTTGTTCAGCACGGTCCTAGAAGGTGTGGGTGGGAGTCGCGTCCAGAAAACATGGGTGGTAGTCCACGGAATGTTTCAAGAGTGCAAAGTGTTGTTTTGACGTTGGCTCCACTCTTCATTTTGACTCCTTGTAGTTGTACAACTCCTTGCCTCTTTGGTCTTGCCAACCGTCGGCGGGAATATCCCGCATCATCGGCCAAAGCCCTGCCAATTAAGAGTGGCGGGCTCGGATTTTAAACTTTTACGAGTGTTCGCAGGAAGCTGAATTGGGAGGAAGGTAGCACGGGCATTTACGGTTTCAAGTGATTCATCCGCGCATCGTCCCAGACATAAAGATAAGGCCCGTTTCATCAATGTGAAGGGGGAGCGCCTGTAAATATGAAAGTTAATTATCGAATACGTACTGTAGGTAATTAGCAGGCAATTCATCGAGTTTCGTCGGTGCTCCTTTCCCGCAGTCGTGCATTAATTACATCGGAAGCAAAACGCTCGACAAACAACTTAAAGCAAGGAGATGCCAATCCACACGTTTGAGCTAGATGAGAAGCATTTCCTTGATTTACTTGAGAAATTGATTGGGGAGGCTGGGCTCCTCCAAAATAATCCTCCGGAAGCAATACCGAAAGAGGACCGAGGTGCTTAGCTTGGGAGCATTGGGAACCTTGTGCATGGATAAACGATGTTTTTGTTCATAGGTATGTTACAGTGACTATCATAACTGACGGCAGTGTCCGTCCCCTCCCCGTGGTTGCGGCAGCTGGCCGACATGTGCTGGACGTGCTCCAGCCTTTCAGCGAGGACGAGGGCGGCCCACTCCGCATTCGACATATCTCCTATGTTGAGGGGCGAGGGAACATCATTGTGGAGGTGTGGCGGGATGTTACCACTTTTGAGCTGCCTGGAGGGCGGCCACCTTGTCGACCGAGCCCGGTCGCAGTTGTTGCAATCCACTACCGAGGGCTGCCATCTGATTCATCTATCTAATAGTATGTCGTGGGTATGTAGTCATAGTACCCACCATAGGCTTAGTTAGGCCTGAGCAATTGCAAAACCGGGCAGCAGCCATCAGTAGTAGCTTACCGCTGAAAAGACCTCTCCAGCGCGTTTAGGTTGTATTTAGTGATGACGTCTTTTCGATTAGTTCGCTACTAATCTCCCCTTCTCCTCTGAAAGGGTCCGTCTCGGTGCGTTACGCCCACATCTAGCTTATGCCTACCCTCTCCAGGGGGTGGCCGGCCCTCGTCGTATCCGCCATGCCATGCCGTATGTAGGCCTTGCCTTACCTATATCGCTGCCCCATCATGACCTCTCAATGCTGCCCCACCTCGACACCCTACGTCGTGTCCCGACACGCGCGAACGCGTGCGTCAGTATCCTGGAGAGCCTGATGGCGGCATCATGTCGTTCGTGGGCTGCCACTTGGACGTGGTGAGTCGTGGTGGCCGACAGCGTGCGGTGCTGGGATGGGGGGCAGCTCCTTTGCACTTGCGCGCCATTCAAAGGTGCTGGTTCACCCCCTCCGTGTATTCGTCTTAAAACTGAGACTGATGCTCATGGCGAAGCCATTGCCCGCTGCACAACAACTGCACAACTGCACCATAGCCGCCGTGGCGCTCTCCGTTATGTCGCAGTCTTCCTGCGGGGGCCTCCTCCTTGTTGGGCGCTGGCTTGCCATGTTGTCTGTGGCGGTGGTATGCATCGGCCGGCTGGGAATGATTGGTTGGCTTGCATCAACACCAATCAACACACAGCGGGCTTGGCAGACCCAGTGAAGCTTCGGCTTGGTTGCTTGCCCATCGATATTCACTCACAGCCATGGCTACCACTGTCATGCCCATCTTACTGGTAGTTCGGGTCGCGTCCTAGATCCTAAGAGCCGCCTCCTTTTGCATTAATTGACCCGATATCAGAGATTTTTTAACCGGTTCCGAAAATTCGTCATGCCTACCTACCTGTCTACCTACCTGCCTATCTGTCCGTTGTCTGTCTATCCATCCTGCTGGCCAGGTAACTGCCGACCCGCAGACCTGGGCCTTTGACCCCTTCAAGCTGACCCAGGAGGGCGACCAGCTGCGCGGTCGCGGCACCACGGACTGCCTGGGGCATGTGGCGCTGCTCACCGAGCTTTTCAGGTAGATGGGTGTGCGCGCGTGTCTCTCTGCGTGTGCGCGTCAAACCCCCAACCGTCAACTTGGTGGCCTAGTGTGCTAACGTTGCATTTCGCGTAACTGTAGTTTCCCGCTGGTTAGTTTCCCGCTAATTACCCTAACACATTCAGTTTGATCCTTGTTTCCATCGTCTTATTGTTTTCCCGCCCTACTCAGTTTTAATGGCTAATTGATCACCCATCTGCCAATCCATGTGTCTGTCTGTCTGTCGGGCTGCCTGCCTGGCAGGCAGCTTGGTGAGAAGCGGCCCAAGCTCAAACGCACCATCGTGGGGGTGTACATAGCCAATGAAGAAAACAGCAAGGTGAGATGGGTAAACACCGGTTACGTGTGGGGGGATGGGGATCAACATCCTGTCTTTACCTCTTTATCAGGTAATATATCCCTGGTAGCCAACGGTTAGGCGAGGTATCTAGAGTGTTGGTTGGGCCGGTTATTGGGTAGTGCCGAATCCTTGCGGGGTGTGCCGAGTTTCGGTTGCGCGGTTGTTTCGGTTGCATCAGACGTGTGTGGTGGGTGGGTGGGTGGACCGCACATTTTGTCAAATCCATGCTAGGACATTGGTGATTGTGGTAGCTGGTACTCTGTATGTACGGCACACATGTCACCTACAAGTACGCGCAAAGCGCTCGACCAGCATCTCGAGGGGCCTTTTCAGCGGCCAGCTGCTACAGTGATGGAGTTGTTTCGTTCCGTCTTCCGCCGGTCATATAAATCATAATATCATAATTATCATAATATTACTAATGCACGATTAATATTTTTCATACATGGGAAAACGATCTGGTGAAGAGGTTAGTTGCTTTTGTCATTGCCTATTTGTGCATAATAATTGGCGAATGATGTTACACTGGAGTTCTGAAGAGACCACTACAGGCAGTACGACTGCTGCTGACATCACTTGTAAAGCCCAACCCAAGACTGTTTGATGGATAAGCAGTATTCAGTATTATGTTCATGCCAAGGCGTGCAGGTGCTGGGCATCGGCATTGACAAGCTGGTGGAGGAGCACTTGCTGGACAACCTGCGTGCGGGGCCACTGTACTGGTACGACATGCGTCGTAAACTTGTCGTATACCGTACCTTGCTCTCCCCCGCGAAAAGAACGCCGTGCAGTCGTTTTCGATGTCTCATGAAATAAAGGAAGAGTCTTGCGATTTTTCCAGGCTTCTCCTTTTTGGTTTTCATTTTTCGCGTTTTAGGTTTGGGGTTTTGGGGAATCATCCCCGCGGACAGACGGGGCAAAGCCTTCGGACATGGAAGCAGGAGCCGGGGGGCCATAATCGTTGGGCTTTATGTAACAGAGGAGGATGAGGAGGAGGTTAATTGTTGAGGAATTTTTCGCTTCCTCCGTTGGTTTGCCCACTCGCCCACTCGGCCCGCTCGCGCACTCGCCCACTCGGCCCGCTCGCGCACTCGCCCACTCGGCCCGCTCGCGCACTCGCCCACTCGGCCCGCTCGCGCACTCGCCCACTCGGCCCGCTCGCGCACTCGCCCACTCGGCCCGCTCGCGCACTCGCCCACTCGGCCCGCTCGCGCACTCGCCCACTCGCCCGATCGCCCACTCGCCCCACTCGCCCACCCGGCCCAGGGTTGACGTCGCTGACTCCCAGCCATGCATCGGCACAGGTGGAATCCTGGCCTGGTCACTAAAGGTATGACGTGCCGTACGGTCGACACGATTTGGACGTAAGAGTTATGCCGCGTGACGCGGCATAGCGTGACGCGCCATTCATGATGCCTAAATCGGCAGGTGACGTCACGGCGCCTAAATCGCCAAGTACTGTACGGCACTTCCTGCGCAGGTTTACGGCAAGATGTTTCACAGCGGTCTGCCGCACAAGTCCATTAACCCTATCGAGCTTGCCATGGCCGCCGTACAATACATGCAGGTGAATATGGGGGGACACAGCTGTCCGTTTGTACGGTGCATGCGTGTTCCTGTGTGTGTGTGTCTCTGTGTGTGTGTGTGCCTCATCACCTACTGCCTGATTTGTTTGGTGTTGCCACCCCAGGGGCCGCAGTGTGTACGCGAAGGCCGTTCCGAAGGCCGCCGTGAGTGTCAGTCCACCTGACCACCAGCCCCTGGCGGAAGTGTGGAAGATGCTTCAGAGCCACTCCAGCTCTCTTCCCGCCACCAGCGTCCTCTTTGCTGTTCCTGCTACTGCGCAGCTGCTACTGCGCTACTGCAGATCTTGTTTTCTCAATGTCCGCAGTGCCATTAGCAATGGCACTGTTATGGCGGTACTGAACCTCTGCGCCCCCTGGGCCCTCAACCCACTTCACACCGCCGCAGGACCGGTTCTACGCCGACTTCCCGGCCCACCCAGAGGAGGCCAGGTGGGCCCCGCGCACGGCGGGGGGAAAGAGGGCGGCGTTTGTGTGTGTGAGTGTGTGTGTGTATGTGAGTGTGTGTGTGTGTGTGTGTGGAACAAAACTGGTGTCGGGACATAGGTCGAGGATGTCGCCGTGCTGATACCACGCTTGAACAGCGGTCGCTTCACACCAGAGTAATTCCGTACCCGTCCATGACGTATTCTCTGAGCTGTGAGACATATTTAAATCACGGCATATCGTCCTGTCAATTCTCATAACTCCCTTTGTACACATCCGTACTGCCGTATAGGTACGGCTTTGCGACGCCATCCACCATGAAGCCCACACAGTGGGTTTACCCAGGTGCGTGTCAGAGCAGGGTTTTACTGCTCTTGTCCTATTGGGAGGTATTTTTAATAAATGATATTATGAAATAAATATTTAGTAATAATATTATGAAATAATAGTATTAAATAATAATGATATTTATTTAGTTATTCATTCGTTATTTCATTATTCACTAAAAAGTAGAAAAGTGGCATTTATTTATCACCACGCATAAAGACCCCCCAAGTTTGTAACATACATCACCACACAGGGCTCGCTGCTCATCCTTACCCCTCTCCCGTCACGGCTCTACCCTTCCCCGCTTCCCACCGCAAACACCGTCCCCTCCCCCACACACACCCGGGGCCCCCTCTCTCCCCCTCCGCCGTCAAGGGGGCTCCATCAATCAAATTCCCGGTCAGGCCACTGTGTGCGGGGATTGCCGCATAACTCCCTTCTACGATGTAGACAAGGTGGGAGCTGTGTGAATGGAAGAGAGGGGGAGCAAGTCCCTGTGTGTAGGGGGGGAGCTTGGGTGCAATAGCTGGGGGGGAGGGACGGGGGGGGGAGGGAGGGCTGGTCGGGTGGTCTGATGGCTTCCGTCAAAATAAGCCGCTCACGACGAGGGGGAGGAGGGCGCGGTAATGGTGAATGGTAATGATAAATATTGTAGCACATTAAATGAATATGATATGATTTCGTGTTTGAACGTTGGCGAGATCGGGCGATGATTTGCAGGTGATGGAGAAGCTCAGGTCTTACGTGGACGAACTGAACTCGGTTGCCACGGGCGCGCTGGAGGCCCTGCCCGTGCGGGGGCCTTGCTCCAAGTGGGTTGTCGTACTAGAGGTTGGGGGAGGGGGGAGGAAGGGGTGGACCGGTCCCCCCGGTCTGTCGTCGGTGAGGTCGTGTGACCTGGCGCGTCACGTTTGGGCGGGGCGGGGGTGGGGTTGGTACAGAGCTGCGGGGGTAGTGGTGTGTGATGGTGTATACGTACGGCACTGCTACCGCCACGCATCAGACCGCACACCCTCCTTTCCCCCCTTGCCGCTCCTACACACCGACCCCGATACAACCCCCTCAACCAGCCTCCTCCTCCTCCTCCGCCCGGACCTACCGACCTCCTCTTGACCCCGCAACTGCGGCCGTATTCGTCGTCCCCCCCTGTTTTCCCTATCCCTCCCTACCCACCTGCCCACCAACCTAAGGTGTTTTTCCTGGTTATTGTTCTTTATCTTGTTTGTTCGCATATCCGCCTGTTTCCCCCTCCTCCTCCCCCCGG
>NW_003307562.1:1454927-1479709 GCF_000143455.1 Volvox carteri f. nagariensis
CACCACCGCCACTACCGCCACCACCACCCCCACCACCGCCACCACCGCCACTACCGCCACCCCCACCCCCACCACCGCCACCACCGCCACTACCGCCACCCCCACCCCCACCACCGCCACGGATCTGGGGGTACTGGGAACCTGGTAACCAGGGCTTGGAAGGGCTTTCCGTGCAGCTGCTCGGTGTTGCTTGCTCCGCAACCCCATGATGATGAACCACATAACCACATCCCTAGCGTGTATTGACCACCTGTGCGATCCGTGCAATGCCGCTAAACTCGCCTGGCCCACCTGTGCATGGCAACGACGAATAACGACAACGACGACGACGACGACGATGATAACCTCAAAACAAGGTTTTCACGCCATGACCGCCGCCTTCACCAGGGTGTACGGCTTCTGTACGCCGTACGCCATCACGGGCAGCCTTCCCTGCATCCGGGAGCTCCAGGTAATGGAGGTTTTATTACTGTGTATGCCTGATGTACGAAATTGCCGTATTTGTACCTTGGTGTCGTGCAGGAAAATAAAGTGCCGTGCGGGTAACTTGAACGGCTGTTGTTAATCGGTTGCTGTCCAACCAATTGTCCTGTCCATTCGCAGGAAGCGGGATACGACGGTACGTGGTGATGTATTAGAGGCATGCAGTACTGTACGGCATGGAACGACAGTACGGCTATACGACAGTGAGGCCACGCACCGGCCTGTAAATGCATTGCCAGTCTACCCGCAATTATGTTATGTACTTCACTTGAAGTTTACTTTTCTTTCCGGTGTGGGGTGCTGTTGCTGGTACTGGTACCCGAAATCCTGATGAGGCAACAGATTGCCAACTGAACCAACGGCGTAACTGTCGATAACCCCCATGGGTGATGGCGGCCGTACGCCCGTGCGTAGGGTGCCTGCATGCTGCGTGTATGTGTATATGTGTGCATATGGTGCGCCCTGTATTTGTGCCCGGTGTCACCAGTAGTGCCATCAGGGGTAGTAGCCGCGAGCCGACTGGTAATCGTCTATTGCGTCCTCCTGTGCTAAAACGGTCTCCTGCTGAATCCAGAGCGACAATCTCTAGAGCATTATTACTAGTATTATTGATGCTATTACCGCTATTGCCGCCCGGTTATGTTGTTTCTCTCCCACCCCGTAACACCCCGGTCTTATGGTACCTTTTTCTCAATCGTTTGTGGTTCGTCCCCCCCCCCCCCACACACATGTCTCCCCCCTCCAACGTAACCCCCTTCCCGCTCTCATTACGCAACGACAGTGCAATGTATCGGCTTTGGCCGCATGGCAACCTACCACGCCGTTAACGAGTAAGCGCTCCAGGGAGGGCCGGGGGGGCCAGGGGGGCAGCGGGGGGGGGTCATAATAAGGCGATGGGATCATATGCTTTTGGAGGTGCAGAGATATGTGAGATGCCGAGGAAGGTGCTGGATAACGCAGATTGTTACAGCAACGCAGGTTATCAGAAAAACAGCACCTTTGCTGGCTGGACGTGTGGGTGGGAGTCTGAATCGTCGTTAGACCGCGCGCGCTTCCTCTCAACCTGTCTTTTGGTTGCGGAGGTGCACTCGGCGTTGCCATGACCGCTGCTGCGACTACAGGGGCTCTGCTTTGACTCTACATGCTAGTGCCTATTATGTTACCGTTACTGCTATGTTGCGATATCTACGATGCAATCGTTGTTATGCTATCTGTTCTGTTATGAAGGTCGGTGTTGCTGTGCTAGCACTAATCAGTATTGGTAGGGATATGTATCCGTATTGGTGTGCTGGATGTCACTGGCACACTGCTGTTGCTACTGCAGGTATGCTTTGCTGTCGGACTTCAAAAAGGGCTTCCAGGTGATGCGCGAACTCCTGCTACACTTCAACAACAACTAGAGCTGATAGCGATCTATCAATCGTGGAGAGCTCTGCAGCAAGGCACTATTGATCTCCAGGTCACTCAATCCTTAGGGCAGGGAAAGGAGGGTGGTGGGAGGCGGAGATGGGCGGGACTGTGTACTACGCATCAATCAATCCCAAATGCACTGGTGCCTGCCTGGTTTTCCAGGTTGGGATGGGTTTGGTTCCGGGTTCAAGGAAAGATGTTCCGGGCAGGGGGTTGTGCATTTTGCTGCCAGTTGGGAGCAGGTGATGCCATGCAGTTGACAGGCAGTTGACAGCAGACGGTTATGACGGTTGGTAATGCCGTAAATGTTTTTAGGGCTCAAGGGCTAAATAGCAGTTGGGAGTCCAGATCGTTTTTTTCCGTTTCAGGCAGAGAGAGGGACAGAGCTTCAAGTCCTAACGGTTGCGGAGGTTCAGCATCCCCTCATATTACTGATGTGGTTGTATTATCAGACATCACTACATATCAGCAGTTGCTGTTGGAAGTTGTGAAAGTGTTGAAAGTGTGAAAGTTGTGAAAGCGCGGGCCTACCAGTCTTTCTCACGCGTCAACGAGGAAGCAGCGGGCGGACAGAGACAGAGAACTCCGGAATCCCGGGGGGGGGGGTTTGCGGGGAGATGTGGATTGCGGTCGCCGCGTGTCCGAAGACCTTGACCCGCAGTCATCACACCCCTAGTCCGGGCCTGGTCGGTTTTAGGAGGGTTCGTCGCATTGCATGGTTTGTTGTACGCATGTAGGTGGAATGGAATGCAGTAGGTGTTCTTGTGCTGGTACGGAATTCGGTTGCGAAGCGCCAACGCTGCTTGGACGGCGCCCACCACTTTTTCCTCAGTTGCCTGGCAGAAAGCTCTTAAAAATAAAAGACATACAAAAGTATGGAATGATTTTTCCTTTTCATGGTGCCATTAATTGAAAGTAAGCATGGAAAGTCAAATCGTGTTGCTGTTTGCCGCTCGCTCTCAATTTATCGTACTGTTCCTGAACAGTGTTGCGAGCAGGAACACATTTTCATGGCTTAGCGACCTTTCAGCCCACAATATTTATGGGCCGCAAAGGCTCTAATTGGTATTCAAAAGCACGGAAATTGTGCACTGGATAGAAATGACAGGATAGAACCTTTCAGAAGTGTTATGCATCGTAAGCGCCACAGCATTATGAGTCGCAAATAATAATAGCAAGTCGAATACATTCGTTCAAAGGCAACGGATGGAATGTTATTATTGCGAAAAGTGACCTTCGCTGTACCTTGCAGGCGAGATTGCCGTGTCCTACCCATGCCCTACCTCTGTCACGCAACCTCACAATTCTCGAAGTCAGGATTTATGTTGCAGCGGCTACAGAAAACGACATCGCTTTTCGTTCGCGGTATTGTGCAGCACTGGCCGGAGAGAAACTTTACGACACTTTCGCCTGGCACCATTCCAGATCGAAAATTATATAGGGATAAGATTTGTTTATGTTTCAAAATTGTTTTCGATTCTGTGGTTTAGCCCATCCGACATCGGGTTGCCGAAGTAGCAACTTTCTTCATTGCAACAAAGTGTGGGAATGTTGTAAAAGGCATCCATATGCTGACAGATAAAATTGCTCGCATGGGACAAAGGGTGTGCCGTGTCGTTAGTTCAGTTCGTCGTCTACTAGGTAGCTCAAGTTGAAACGTCAACCATTTCGACACGAAGCGATTCCGCGCCCCATGGCCTCCCCAGGATTCACCAAATATTTGATTTGCTTTCATTTCCGTTCGGTGTAGTGCTCAGAAACAACGCGATGCAGGAGAGGGCCAAAGCCCTATGTACGTATTCCACTAGGTTCCTATCGTATCATACTACCGAAAACCAAAACGGAGGGCGTGGCATTAAATATAACTTGGATTTCACCAAGGCTGCAAATGTAACGAATGGAGGCTGGGCTGCTGCGTCGACCCCAATACCAAGGATAATACGTTCACTGGGCGGAAATCGGCCTCTGCAGGCAGAATACAGGTCATGATACATTTTATAGGAGGGCTTTTTGTCCAAGAAAGAGTTGGACCCCACGGCACCAGTTGTTGAAGCGAACGGCACCTCGTTCTCTGCCTACCACCTTTAGGTTGTCTTCCGTGTACAGTTGGGGAGTGGCTGCTTATGCGAACACCTTGAGTTTCATGCATACAACATGAACATGTTTGATGCTCACAGCGGCAAATGCGACGCATCGTGGCCAAAGACAAAACTCTCTAGCTACTCGGAGACTCTAGAGCTACATATGGATGAACGCATAGACGGAAAATAACCATTACGATTGGAGCATTAACGCATTGGTAAATAGCCTCCCATGGCTCTTCACGGCACTGCTTAAACTGCGCAGGTGGGAGCCACGGTACGGTGAATAGTACGGGGTCCTCGTACGGAATTGAGGCACAAACAAAAATGCTTGTGCAACAGATTTGTCACTTTTTGGCTACTGTGCAACTGCCTTACTGTGTCTTAGAAAAGACAATTAACTTTACATCCGCTCCGTGGGCATCTATCCTCTAGGCTGCCACTCAGTTTTTTCATTTTCCCAAGCAATTTTGCATGACATGTTAGGCTTCTAGTACGGCCTAGGAGGCCTCTATTTGGAACAGGCGGTTGGACGAGGAATGGGAGCTGAGGACGAGTTTGCGCAGGTCTGTGCGTTTTCCGAAGGGGGAGGCTGAAAGGCTCTCTAGTGCAACTGGACGGTTTTCTTCTTAGTCTTCCATAGCCTCGTAAAATAGAAGCTGAGGAAGCAGCGCATTGTCTGTGGCGCGGGGGTGGTGCCTCGATGCTGCCCCGCTGAGGGTGGGCAGGCCACCTCGAGGCCGCCAAGCCCTTTGCAAGACGCCTGCCTTCTGTTTCTTATCATTTCTCTTTAACGTGCTAGGCAATCGAAATAGTATCGGGCCTATACTACTTCCTGACCGTCAAGCGAGCAGACAGCCCCCGTTATTCGCCCATTGCTCAATCAAACATCTATTATTGCATAGATGATGAACTGGTGAGTGCTTGGAGCTCGTTGAATTTGCGGGTACAGGCTGTTGGTACCCCGGACGCGACGATGAACTGCTTTCTTACCTTGCAGCTTTATGAGCCATTCTTCGCGGACTTTGGACCTCTGAACCTTGGCCGCACCTACCGGTTTTGCCAGAAAACTAAGCAGCTGCTGCAGGTTTGGTAATGTGGGGGCGGCGCCTGAAGTTCTCATTGCGAAGAGTTAACTTTGCTTTTTTGACATCATGTTGCAGGAGGCGGAGAGAAATGGAAAGCGCGTTTACCTTTACACGGGGCCACACGCCCATCAGAAGGCCAACGCGGCTGTGCTGGTGCGTCCCAGGCTGGGTTCCCATGTAAAGTTCATGTAGTTTCATGCATGCTTTAGGGGATAAACTTACCCTATGGCGTGATTACCTGTGCCAGTGAGCGTTTCTGTTTCCGCAACATTCATTGGACAGCTATTTCACCACAACGAGGCCCTCTCCACCACGCCGTTTCCTGGTGCTGCACCTCTTCAGGTTGGCATTTACCAGGTTATATATCTGAACCGCACTGCCGACGTGGCCTACAAGCCGCTCTCTGTCTACAAGCCCTACGTCCCGTTTCGCGACGCGTCCTGCGGCGTGTCAACATTCCATCTTACCGTGTACGATGTTATCCGAGTGAGTTCACCTTCACAATCTGTTTCAGTCTTGCGGATGCTGTTGCTGCACTGCCCACACCGCAACCGCACGCTTCCGAACGAGCTCAAACCACCCTTCGCCATTTTGTCCGCGCACAAAACCTCCCGTGCCTAGCCTCAACCCTCCCTCCCGCCTGCCTTCCTCGTTGTTAATCCATAAACAGTTACAGAAACAGTGTCCGCACAAGTCGCTAATCGTCGTTAGTCCATATCAGACGGAACACACGTCCAAAATTCAAACGGAAACAGTTGTTCGCCTGACGATTCCCTGCCAATTAACTCGCGCATCGAGATCTCGCAATCTCGCGTCTCTCCCCGGTGACCTGATGGCTTGATGACCTGATGCTTGCGTACCCACTTTTGGTCACTTTCGTTCGTCACACTCTCAGGGGTTACAGAGAGCTCGCGATGTTGGGTTCATCGACTGGAACTCGGGATCATCCACGTGGAGCCTGGAGGAGTACGAGTACTACGAGCAGGTTAGCAATTGTACATTGTATGAAATGGATGAAACGGAGGCATGAACACTTTTATATTATTAACGATAGCAAAGCGCCACGAACCCCTCGGGTCCTATTGCTGCTTTCATATTCTTTTTATACTTGTATATGAGTATCGATCATATCCCAGCGACCACATGTGTGTGGAGGAAAAGATGAGGGGCGCACGTATTCGGATAATTCTTCGCACGTACATACGTACGTACATACGTATTCGGAAGCTGCATCGCTTACTGCGCCAACGACAATCTGCTCTACGCTGACATCAGACGGAATACAACATCAGACATCCGCTGAGGTGTCCATGTGGCCGATGGCGTGCGGGTTGAACATTGTTTATTACATACTTCCTCGCAGAAAGCTTTGCGTAACCAAACGCAAACCGTACGGCGCAGTCGCCACAGATTCCAAGGGTTTTCACCAATTTTGTCTGATCAGTGTCGTGCTGATGCACTCGAGACCTCGTTCGGGGTCCGCTGTTGTAACAAACCGCATACTGATCGCGCCTGTGCGCCCGAACAATCTTTACTCGCGGGCCCGACATCCTCTCTCTGTCCCACCTTGTTGTTCTTCGTGCTTAGGTGGAGAATGGCGACCTGAACTGGATCGTGCCGGGCAAGTTTGTGGCGTTTTCCGGTCCCGCTGCTCGCTCTAACGAGGTGGCCGGCTACCGACTGCACACCCCGGAGGATTACTGGGACTACTTCCGCAGGAAGGGAGTCACGACTGTTATCCGACTGAACAAAAAGGTGTGTGTATATGTGTGCATGTGTGTGTGCAGATGGGGGAAGGAGAGCCGATGGGGGTGACTGTGTGTGTTGTATCTGTGTGCCTTTTGATGAGTGTCCGTATTATCCCTGTAACTGTAGCTGTGTGGATGTGCAGATGTGCAGATGTGCGTTTCGAGGTGATGTGCGCAGTAATGGTGCGGCTCTACTACCTGGGTCTTTTGCCTCTTTACCTTCTTTTGCCGCCTCTGTCGAAATGGTTTGTGGAGGGTTACAGAGACAGCAAACGCCCTGCCACAGACCGTGTTGTGCTCCCTTGGCCTCCTCTATAGCGGCCATGTGGGGGGCCCTTTCCCCCGCGGGCTGTTACAGACGCGTCATCCGCTCTTTTAAGCGGAACGTGTAATTAATATGTATTAACATCATCCCGTTCTCTGTACGCCGCCATCCTCCCTGTCTCAGGTATACGACCGGAAGCGCTTTTTAGATGGCGGCTTCAAGCACCATGAGTTGTACTTTCCGGACGGCTCGTGTCCCACAGAGCCCATTATTCAGGTAGGTTGGTAGGTAGGTAGGTAGGTAGGTAGGTGTGTCGGGGTAAACAACCTCGGGTAGAAGGGGTTAACGTCGGGCCGGTGCAGGGGCAGGATTACGGGAGGAGGGGGGACCCTAATGCTGGTGCCAGCGGTGTCCCTACCCCACCCTACCTGGCGCTGCAGGGGCAGGTGAGGCCCTCGGTGTCGGTCGGGGGCCCCTGCGGTGGCCGGTTGGCTAGCTGGTGGTGCACTTCTTGACCAATCTGGCCTGGTGCTATTGACCCCGGGGCGTAGTGCTTCCCTCCCGGGGTCAATAGCGACCGACGTCTTGTTGCTCGGTTCTGGTCTTGCGGGGCATAGTCCCCTGGGCATTGTTATTTTCCTATTGTTGTTTACCACCCGGTGGCTGTTGCCCTCTCGTGCCAGACCCCTCACTGCGCTCTTGGGCTAACCAACTACATGTATGTGCTTTGCGGCTCTGTCTCTCGCGTTCCGCCCTTGCGAGGACAGCGTTTCCTGGACACGGTGGAGACGGAACCTGGCGCCATTGCGGTGCATTGCAAGGCCGGGTTGGGTCGCACCGGCCTGCTGATTTGCCTCTACATCATGAAGCACTACCGGTTCACCGCTGAGGAGGTGATTGGCTACATCCGCGTGTGCCGCCCGGGGTCGGTCATCGGGCCGCAGCAGAACTTCCTGCGAGAGGTGCGCGACGGCGGGGGCCGGGAACCGCCGAAGAAGGGCGGTTGCGGGGTGTTGGGTTTTTAAAGAGCGAGGGAGAGGTAGGTCGGAGAAGAATTTGGCAATCCTTGGGGTTTGGCACATTTTGGTGGATTTAGCAATGCTTGTTGGCCTGGAGGCAAAGATGTGCTTGCCACGTTACCACATGTTGTTTCCTTGCTGCTTGCGACGTGTTAGTGGAGGTTGGTTGGTTGGTTGGTCGCACGTGTTTTGGAGCAAGCTATAAAGAAGAGGTGCAGATGCGAAGGTATGAGCGAGAGGAGCAATGCGTGGATGGGTGGACGGAGGGAAGGGGAGGGGGTTGTCGGGTTGTGCATGCTGAGTGCGTGGCAGTGGTGGTGGTGGCAGTGGTGGTGGTGGTGGTGGTCAGATGTTTGCGGTGGTTTGTTACCTGAAGGTGAAGGAAGCGGAGTGAGGTCTGGAATGCGGTTGGTTGCTTCGGATATTTCGGTATTTGTGACAACGGTGATGAAGAAGGACTTTGGACTGCGAAGGCGAGTTCGGGAAAGAGGTGTGTTGAGGCTCTCGCGCTTGGAAGGAGGATCGCCTATGTTGGCGTCGTACCGTCTGGGCACCGTCCGTGTTATGGTCGCTCGCGTAGGTGCATGTGAGTCGTGCTGCTGAGCTGCGCATGCGTCTGGTGTTTTCAGCCCTTCAGTTCTGCCGCCGACACAGACACACACGCCTCCTCTCTGCCGCCGCTACCGCTGCCGCTGCCGCTTTCTCTACCCTCCCCCCACGTGCGCGCGCGTTTCCGCCGTTGTCGTATCGCTCCCATTCATCCATTCCTGTCTTTGCGAATTTAGGTGGGTCCGATGGTGTGCCGTATCCGGCGCACAGTCAGCGCCGCCGGAAGCGCCGCCTCCGTCGCCGTCGCCATCCCCAGCGGTCGCATGCCCGTAATCGCCGCCACACCACCGCGAGCCTGCTCGCTGCTGCGTCAGCACGTGCACTACGCGGGCCACAGTCTGAGCGCCGCGCGGCGCCTGCATGACCAAATCCTGCGTCGCTCGCCGAACTACCCATCGGTCGGTTTGGCAGTTACAGCGGCCTGCAGGAAACGCGTTTTTTGTGCTGTGCTGTATGGCAGTAGTAGTAGTAGTAATAGTAGTAGTAATCGTAGTCCGCAAGGGTGTCGGTTGGTGCGGTTGTGGTGTAATCTGTAGCAGTTAAGGTGGTGCTGGTATGGGCCGTTTCTATGTTTCCATCTGTTTTTCCGCTTGACGCTGTTGTTGTTGTTGTTGCTGGTGGTGGTGGTGCCGTGGGAACCGACCGGAGTTGCGACAGGAACTGCCGGGTGGCGGTGTGAGGCTGATGTGATGTGAGTTGGTGAGCTTCGCGGCCTCTCGCCCGCAGGAAAGAAGCGGAGGAGGAGCGACTGTGGGAAGGCGTGTCGGGGGGAAGGTCGGAGGAGACGTGGGTTATTAGAAATATGGGGGTTAGGGGATTTTAGTTTTTTCAGTATCGCGCACATTTGTGTGCATCTCGTCTAGTCTGCTCCTGTCCTTGCCCCGCCGCTTGTCCTTGCCCCGATACGTAGCGACTTCCATGTTAACGTGTCCATGTCACGTGTGTCCGTGATTTTGGACCCTCCCCTTGCCGCGCCTATTTGTGTACTTCATCGGCACCGCCACCATGGTCATCTGCACAACTACTGCCTTTGTTTAAAATTCAAGCCCGCTGCCCCACATCCCGCCCTGATGCAGATGGAGGCCCGGATGTGGCACGAGGGGGAGCTGTACCGGGCGGCACGGGGGCTACCCAAGGCTGGGCCTGCAGTAAGCGACTTGGTGGTAGCAGGGCGAGCCGCCGGGGCGTCAGACCTGGTCGCGTCGCCGACGCCGCTCGCCGGTGCTGACGTCGGGGGCAACGGGGGCGTTAGCAGCGGCGCCGTCGCCGGCGGCGTCGTGGCCATCAGTGGGCGTAACGGCTACCAAGGAGGCTCAGCGTACAGCCAAATGCGGTCTAGCAACAGCGGCGGCGGCGGTGCGGGGAGGTCCAATGGCGGCGCAGCTGCTAGCTTTTTGATGGGGGCCAGTTCCGCACCGGCTGGAGCCTCCCCAGCATCCGCGGACATGTCGCTTTTGCAGTACAGCAAGCTGCAGCAGTTCACCTCGGGGCCGGTACAGTACAGCGGCGCCGTTGGCGGAGGCGGAGTATCCTACCTGGCGGCATCGCCAGACTATGGCGCCGGCCCTTCGTCGTCGCCGGCGGTGCTGGGAGTTGGCATGTCTGCCGCCGCCATCACGGGTTCGTACGGCGCGGTGTCGTCTTTCCGGAGCCGTTACAATGGCAACGCGGCCGGGTACGGCAGCAGCAACGGAGGCGCCATGGCCGTTGGCGTCGGTCGCTCCATGACGCCCCTGCGGTACAGCCAACAATCCAATGTGGGTTATCCTTTGAGCATTAACAACCACCACAGCAACCACACTGGCAGCCCTGGAGGGCCTTTCGGCCTCGTACATCATTCGAGCTCCCACCCTGGACCCCTGCAGGCCGCCGCCACTGTTGGGTCCCGTGGGTCGCTAGGAATATCGTCCGTCGCGAGGTCAATAACGGTGCCACCAGCTGCATCCGCCGCGGCTGGCGGCACGGTCGTTGGCAGCGCCGCCGGCCGCTCGCCGCCGACGGGTCGCCTCAGCGTCGCCGCCGGCCTGGCGGCACCGCCGACGTCGTCGGCCGCCGTGGCACTGCGTTCGACGCTCCACACTGACACACTAGCAGCGGCCGATCGCCCGAAATTGGTCCCGGAGCGGAACACGCAAAGCGCCGACGTGGGCTCTGGGTTTGGACTCGGTGGGACATCGCTCACGCCGTCTGGCGCCGGTGCATCGGCGTCGCCGTGGCGCATTGCCGTACCCTCTGGCGGCGGCACCGGGCCCTCGTCGGGGCCCGGCACGCCCAACTCGATTGGCTCCGCAGCCGGGAGCATTGGCGCTGGCGGCGGCGTCCTGAACCGCCCTCCGTCACTTAACAATCGCAGCGGTGGCGGGGCCGGCAGTAGTGGTGCCCCTGTGATTGCTGGCAGTGCGAGCGGCGGTGTCGCGCGTATATTGGCCCCCAACGGGCAGCCGCGGAAAGTTCCCATGGCGTTGCTGAACCAGTACGCCCAACAACAGCAGCAACCGCAACAACAACAACAAGGTGCTGGTCAGCAAAGCGCGGGCGGAGGCTGGGGCCCGGGGGCTGGGGCCCCGGGTGCGGGCATGCAAAAGTCCCCGTCAGCTGCTGCTGCACCAGCGCAGATGCGCACGAACTACTCTTATGGCTTGCGGCAATGATGGCGAGATGCGGTGAGATGAGATGACACGCGGGTGGCTTTCGGGTGGTCGCTGTGGTGCCAAGATTGCCTTTCACCCGTCTCCACATCCACATCCGGGTGGGAGGACCGCAGGGTGTGCGTGTGCGTATGCGTGTGTGTGCTTGGTTGCTGTTGTGCGACCGCAGAGGAGCTGCAAGTGAAGTAAGAGAACCCTTTCTCAGAATTAAACCACTTAGGTTTGCGTAAAACCGTAGGCGTACGTAAGACCACCTAACCCAATGACCCGTGGGTCGGTTGGGTCCATTATATTGACCCAATCCCCACCTCGCGTGTGTGTGCTCCTCACGCGTTTCTGATCTGGAATGTTGGATGTTTGATGGGTGCTGGGTTGATGGTGGCGTTTGGGGTGGCCGGGGAGAGGGGGAACACCGGGAAGGGGGCGCCCGGGGGTTGGCAGCGGCGGCGGCCGGCCGTGTAAGAAGATGGAGTAGTTGAAGGCGCAGAGTAGTGGCCAGCAGCAGGAGTAGATCGAGTAGCTGTCTGTGTAGGGTAGCTAGTACTTTTGCACTCTCCCTCCCTCCCTTCCGTTCGTTCGTTCGTTCGTTTGAGTTCCGTTTGTGGTTATGGTTGGACTTGTGCCAGTTTGACTTCTCAGTCGTGCTGCTATAATGGCACGTTGAAAGAATATAGTGGCCGAGGAGGGGGGGGTTGCGGCCACTTTGGCTCCTTTGGGGATCCACCCTGGGGGTCCGCTGTTGGCAGTGTATGTGGAGTATGTGGAGGTCGGTCCCTCTTGGCAGCTTGGCGGTATCGTGTCACAGCCCGCGAGGGGAGGTAGCGGGCGGCAGTAGCAGCAGCAGCAGCACCAGGAAGATCCGGATGTATCCACACGCGTCCGCGCGTGCGTGTACTGCATTGTGACACAATTTGTGTGTCCCTTATCCTCTTTTAATATGTTAGCACGGTATGTGTTGTAAGGGTAGGATAGGTGGGAGGCTGTTTGGGAGGGTGAGAGAGGGAGCGGGAGCGGCAGGTAGGTGTCGCCGCCCCTCTGGCCTCTTCCCCCACGTTCCTCCCTGCGCAGGGGCGGTGAGGTGCGGTGAGGTGAGGTGCCACACAGCGCGAAGTGTACTTCAATTCGCGCCGCGTCGCCTCAAGATGTCGTATACGTGTAGTAGCATGGTGCTTAGTTTGCAGCAAGGTGGGCAGGCAAGCAAGCGCGTTTTTGGTGTAGGAGTAAAACGATTGCAACAGAGCAGCAGGAGGGAGAGCGGCTGAGGGCTTGGCAGGGGGGCCCGCGTGTATCACTTGTGTCCCCGCGTCACGAGTGATAGGGGAAGGAGTGAACATGTGCATACACATGGATGTGTTTTATGTGTGCATTGGCCGTTTGGCAAGTGTAGGGGGTTTGTCCGGGAACCCGCTGAACTGCGCTTTGGACTGGTGAAGTGCTGTGCGGGAGCAAGGGGGGCATGCAGTTGGGGGTTTAGAGGGTTTCTTTTGGACGGCTGTGGATATTGTACGCTGCGTGGCCGAAGTATTCATGGTCATGGTTACTGTATCCAAATCATTAAAAAAATCTGTTTGTACGGCCCGTTTCGGTACGGCTGCAGCCCTTCCTTTGGTGCGTTGTACAAAGGAAAATGTATAATGTGTGTGCGTGTGTGCGTGCGTGTTTCGTCGTCGGGTTTTTGGCAGGGCCGGGTTCGCGGAGAGTCGCGTGGCTGTTTTTAATCAACGCCATGCTTCCCCCGGGGGCCGGGGGCCCTAGGAAAGCCACTGGACGCCGCGGAAGGCCTCTCCCCCTGGGCGAGGGCCCCGTGCTCCCGCAGCTGGACCGCCAGACCACCGCCACCGCACCACCACTACCGAAATTACAACCAATCATCACATTCCCATTAGCCTGTTCATTGAATTCTGATGTTATATCTGATGCTGCGGATTGATTGATGCAGTTGTCGTCGTGGTTTCCATTGCGGCCTTGTGTTGCCGCGGCAGGGTAGAGTTGAATCCTTTTTCTAGAGCTTTTAAAAAAAGGGAATGTTAAGTCGCACACTGCTGTGCGGGAGAGGTGGCTGAGCGAGAGAGAAGGATCGAGAGCCCCACTGGGCGCGCAGCTGTGCACCCCAACCCCACGTCTTGGGTCCATGGGATCTCGTACATCTCTGAACATCTCTGAATGCTGAAACGGTTTCGGAGCTTTCGGAGGAGTTCCACTATGATGATGTTGGGAGATCCAAGCGGGGGGAAGGGGCGACGAAGAAAAATGACAATGAAACAACAAATATCTATCTATCACACTGAGCGTGGATTGTGATGGGATGGGAAGCAAGCAGGTTGGGTCTGGGCTCTCTCATTGGCTTAGAGGCTCATAGGCCAAGAGCCGTGGCATAAAACGCCCTTTTGACTTCCCGGGTTTACAGTTTTGTGCCCTTTGCGTGTGTTCTGCCGGATGGGGGCGAGTTGGGCTGTTCGGCCCTTGCCTTAACACAATAACACGTCGTCGTCGCGCTGAACCGTAATTAGTATATTATTCAGTTCTTTGCCTCGCAGAGTTTGGTGTTTAGCTATGACTCGGAGGAAATTTGAGATTAAGGTAGGATTTTATGGTTTCTTGCAGCCCGCCACGCGCGCGTGTGTGTGTGTGTGTCAGTGTGTGCTGCTAAAGGGCAACGTAACACCTCAGCGTTTTCGTGTTTGTCTGTCTGTCTGTCTGTGCTTAGTGAGGAGCATTCACGTAGTTGGTAACGTAGGTGATTACGTGGGTGATGACGTAGGTGCCTTTGTTTGTTTGGCAATGCTCCACATGACATCGACATTGATGGACGTTAATGACACCTTATGACGAAAAATTGACTGCCGGTGTTTTGTGGAGGGGCTTCGTAGCATCGCCTGAGAACAGTCATTTCAGCTTCCCGTCGCTGTCATTTGCCGTCGCTTTTCCTGCCCCTCACCACCACGACCATTACCATCTCCTCCAGCCCGTTTGCTTCAACCTCTTTCTGCGTGTGTTTGTTTTGTGTGAAGGTCCTGGGCGGCAACCCCCGCATGGCAGGGTGCAGTGAAGGGGGAGAAGCCAGGCAGTGGGTTGGCGGTGCGGGTGAAGGAGGTGACGTTCGGAGTTGTGCGCGCTGTGTCCGTGCACGCGTTTGCTGGTGTGCATTCCCAATGGCGGAGAGGCAAAGGCGCGTAATAAGGGGGCGCAATGGTACAGTTTTTTTCGGCTTTTCGGACGTAGATAAAAGTCGGACGCGCAGCTTTTCGGCGATGCGGAGTTTCTCCATAATCTCCCTCCGTATCTGTTGTTGTAGGACTGTAGGTTTAATATCCTTTGGCATGCGTGTCTTGGGCGGTGGGCAGGCCGGATTCTACTCCTGGTTCTTTTCCTCTTGTCCTCACAGGGAAACGAAGACGAAGACACTTCTCAGCCGCCATCACGTCAGTCGCGTCACGTCCTCCTCAGCTACAGAGTCGCACCTTCGCTTCGGGCCCTGGTTCTGGTTCTGGTTTGGGAGGGGCGGGGCGGGGCGGGGCTACTGGATGGGTCGAACAGGCGGAAACGAGCTTGTGATAGCTGTGGATTGTATTGGTCGTCCTTCTGTGTGCACACGCAGCTAGGCATATAGCCTTATAATGACGGTATGATGACAAACCAGATATTTTTAATATGGATTGATGACTCTACACGGACGCTCTCTTACTGCAGATGGGATATGATGGGAATATCTGCTGTTGCTGCTGCTGTGGGATCCATTGAAGATCGTGAAATGTGTGAAGTGGTTACTATGATGCTGATGGTGGTTACCGCTGCTGCTGCTGCTGCTGCTACACACATTAGTGTGTGTGGATTAGCTGGCCATGCCCTCCCTACGGGTGGCGAGGAGCGGTGGACTTGAGGTTTCGCGGCTTGCGGGTTGATGGCCGCGCGCGTGTGTCTGTCTGTCTGTCTGTGCATCTGACCCGTGTGTTCTGATTTGCAAACCTAACCCGAGGGTTATGACAGAGGCCCCCGGAGTGCAGAGGAGCGTTTTTTGGCCCTGTCTTGAAGGCGCTGGGGCGGAGCCCCCGGGCCCGACAAGTGTTTCTGCTTGCCGGTGCTTAATGGGTTGGAGTAGGATGACTTGTCATAAGGGGCAGGGGCGTGAAGAGATGCTTTCGAGAAGACGGCTGGCCGGGCCAGTCGGGACGCGGATCGTCCTCCCTCTGTTCCCTCGGCGTCCGGTGGGGGCCGAGGGTGAGGAGTTTGCCCCGTGTATTGCCCCTCTCCCCATCATCCAGTTTGCAAGCACTGAACTGCTATTTTTGCAATGTTTGTGCACCAAGTGCCACTTGCTGAATTGGGCGTGGTGTTCTGTGTTTTCTTGCACGCGCCCGTGTGTGTGCTTGTACATACATACATACATATATACATGCATGCTATGAGCTGAGCTTCATGGCCTGACCTCAGAATGGTGTGTTAAGAGGGGATTTCCTGAGTGTGTCGACGTGTGTGTTGCGGGGTGTTGCAGGCATGCATAGACATTCAATGGTCGAAGATCACGTACGGGAGGTGAGTACACGGTGCTGGCGTCGTCGTACTATATCGTACAGTGGCAGGACATGGGAATCCACTGCGGCTACGGGTAGGTGCCGTACGGGACTATACGGGAAAACGTTGTTTCGTGGTCGCTTGTTCGTCGTAGATTCGTGTAGTATTCGATTGTGGAAGGGCTTGTTAGTATGCAGTTTGGCGTGCTCGACGGGGATAGCTATGACGATTTCACCTGGATACTTTTGCTCGTCACCGTTCCTTGGCCTGAGTTGAGAGCAGGCGAACCGAGTGTGGTGGATGATGGAAGGACGTGGGTGGATTTTTCGCTGGCTTGGAATGTGCGAAGCCGGGAGTTTGGTGGGAGAGTGTGCGAATTGGCAGAGTGCGACCTGATGTGGCCGTTCCTTGGGGCCTCGCTGAGGAGGTGGATGAGCCTCCCGGAGCGCTATGGCCGCCGTCCTTTCGCCTGCCTGCTGGACGACTGGGCCTCTTTTCGACGGCATCACTGCTTAGCGCCATTCTGCGCGAAGCTTGCGGGGCAGACTCCCTCCAGTCTGTATATGGCTTTTAACTCGACCCGAACTGCGCAGCCTTGGGAGCTAGCGGTTATATATTTGGTGATCCCTTGTTTAATTTAAGGAAAAAATTATGAAACTGAGCTGAAGTCATGGATGCAGCGCCTGCGGAGCGACTAACATACTTTTGCAGTTCATGGGGCATATTGATGGGTGCGCAGCGGACGGCTGGGGTAGAGACTGCAGATTGCGCAACGTAGACGGTGATATACAACCCATTGCATACAAGGCTATGAAGAAGAGCGTCTGTCTCTTTAACGACATTCATGGATTTTTGAAAGCATGGTACAGCACGGTACGTTAATGACTAGTGCAAAAGTGGGACAAGCTTCATAGCGACCTGGACAAACACTTTAGGAGGAAGGGTCGACATCACCTTAGCGAGTGGGCACAGTACGGCACCCTAAGGTGGAGCCCTTGCGAGTCAAATGCGTCGCCATACCTTTTGGACGGCATTACCGATGATTGTGGCGAGCTCCATTACTTCCAATATGCATACCTCCCAACACTGATCCCTGCTAAGGCTCCGTCTTAAGGCTTGGCCCTACCTGAAGAGGTGAACCGGCCTCGTGGCCGCCCACGCCATGAGCTTTGGCATAGGGGTCTGCAGGTGGCGAAGCTTTGGATGATGAATTTCAATCCCATCCTTCAATGTATCCCCCATGCTGACTGCTACAAGGGTTGATGATCAACGTGAGCTCACAGAGATCGTACATACTACATAGCATGTGGACACTACGTACGCGGCGGTTGGTTGTTCATCTTAACAACGAACTTTTCGCCTTGCTCCCTGTCCTGAATTAGGTTATCTCTTTATTATCTGATTTGGATTACATTTGAGTTGGCTTGCATAGAAGTCCATGAGCTCCTGGCTCGTCTAGGCCTTACAAGCTCATGGGAGCTTTGTAACATCATCATGATGACTCCCTATCTCTGCTCAAAGCTTTCTGTCCTACACACATATGCCTGTATCTCTTTTCAAACCCTCTATTATATGCCAGAATTAGCCGGTTCTTGAACCTTTGGGCTCGCTCGGACCGTACAAACAGCAACTATGTCGAGCTTCCTGGATGCTTTTTTACATGTGCACCTTATTTCTTCCTGAACATTATTATATCCGCGTTGTACGTGACCATTTTTGAGGTGTAAAATGAGCCTCTTTGGCGACTTGCCACCGCCCACATCACACCTTCGGCCAAAGGAGAAATTAGAAGATGAGTATAAGCCACAGCCTTTCTCTGTGGGTTCTTTAGATGTGAAAGTAGAGGAGGAAGACCCGGAGGACCAAAGTATTCTAGATAGACCTGACAAGCGTCAACGGGTTGAAGCTCAGGACGGCGGAGGTCTATCAAATGATCAGGTAGCTTCACTACTGCTGAAAGCAGCTTGGAGAAGATTGTGAAGGGTTTGGCCTTTGGTGTTGCAGCAACGTGATGTAAGCTAGGGAAGCACCGCGCTGCGAACATGTCATGTTTGTAAGCCTTGAAGATATTGGGATGATACCGGGATACGCTCCGGAACCACTGGAACCCCTTCTCCCAAACCAGCACCCCGGCTGCCCGCGTCTCCGCTATGGTGCAGGTCACCCTTGCCCTCAAAAAGATTGGCTCCCACATCCAAAATCCGGACAAGTTCAGTAAGGCAGCTGGCCTGCTGCGGCAGCTTTTGGACTCAGGTGCACTTACAAAAGCCCACCGTGACCTCCTATTCGAGGTGGTCAAGGTAAGAGTCATCTCAGCCTTGTATACTCCTTGGGGCGTCCTGCCGCCTCTGGCCTCATGCCTTTGCCTCTCTGACGGACACACGGTTAAACCTGACCGTGTTCGGGGGACACACAACCTGTTTGGGCCCGCCTTTACCACCGACCACCCAGAACCATCCAGCCGCAATGCGCTTCCCTCCGCCGTTCTGCTGCTCCTCAGCCTCCCCGCTCGCGCCCGCGCTCGCGCTCCGCACCGCAACCAACCTCCGCCTCTCCAACCATGCACACGTCCGCACACACCTGTAGGCGGCTTTCTCCGACTTGGACAATGCCAGTGAGGCCAGCCTGCGCCGTGACTACATGAAGCTTTGCCACAGCTTGGACAAGCGGGCGGATGCGCTGTTCAACCGTCCGCAGCGGGTGCAGCTGGAGGTGTACCGCATCGTGGGCTTCCTGCAAAACGAAATGCATACCGATGATTCTTTCGTGTTCAACAAGGTGCAGTAGTAGCCTTGCTTGCGTGTGCGTGTGCGTGGGGCGTGGGGCGTTTCGTCGAAGTGCCAAAGTTGTTGAGGACGAACAGGGCCACGCAAAAACGTATGAAGGCGGACGTGCTGGGGTCAGGGTATCGCCGTTCGGGTGGCCCTGCTCGGTTGACTGCTGGCCTGACCTCAGGTTGCTGTGCCCTTTGCGTGGCTGCCAGGCGGTCTTCTCGGCGCCCTGGTGCAGCTGTATGGAAGTTGGTCATTGGAATTGGGGCATAGCGATGGCCCTGATGGTGCTCAGGTGCTGCTGCCGCCATTTTTTTGTTGAAGGGCCTTTCTGCCGCTGGCTGTTCTTTTTGCCGCACGATGTTCATTCGAATTGCAGGCATCTCCCAACACCTCCTTCCCTATTAACTGCCGCGCAGCTGAATCGTGTCTTTTGGATTGCCTGCGGTGGGTGCGGTGTTCGTGGTAATGGTTCAGGTGTTGGGGCGCATCAAGGACGCGGTGGCGGCTCTACCTCCCGCAACTGACGAGGATGAGGAGGCGATGGCGGAGCTGCAGGAGGCGGCTGCAGGCAGCAGCAGCAGCGATGAGGAGGGGGGAGGTGATGACGCCGGGGATAGTGAGCGGCAACGGCAAGAGCGGCCCGGGAGTGCACCGAGCAGTACGGGGCGCATGGAGGTGAAGGAGATGGCGGCGGCGGAGGAGGAAAAGCGGGAAGGCAGTGACTCCGCTGCCGCCGTTGCAACAGCAGTAGCAACGGAAGTAAGGAGGGAGGCGGACGCGGATGAGGAGGCGGAGGAGCAGCCGGAACCGAGGCCAGCTGCTCCAAGGGCGGAGTTTCAGGCGGCACCAGCAGCAGCAGCACCACCACCACCACCAGAAGATGCAGCTACTGCCGGTGATGGCTATGATGAGTCTGACCCCTTCGGCCTGGACCAGCTGCTTCCCGCCCCCAAGCGCTTCAAAGCCGCTGCTCCACCCGCTCCCCCTTCACAACCTCAACCCCAGGGCCTTCCATCTGCTGCTGGGCAGGGTGACGGTCACGCTGATAAGAGCCGCACCAGCAGTGGCAGGGGAAGCAATGCCTGGACGGCGGCACAGTCATTGGTCATGCGGCGGCAGGCGCTGGTGGAATGCCTCATCACCGCACGCGGTTTCCACAAGACCCCTTGGGCTCGCGTCAGCGTGGAGCTGCTCGTGGAGCACTACAACAAGCACCGCGACCGGTTCACTGCCGAACAGCAGATGGCGGTGGACGAGATGGTGCGCTTCGTGCGCGCGGCGCGTTTGGCCCGACCCACGGGGCCATCGCAGAAGGAGATCAACCGCGACACCACCAGCTTTGAGCGCGCGCGCTCGGACTGGAGCCGCGCGACGTTGTCAGCCCGCGGCAAGGTCGGCGCGTCTGGTGACGCCAAGGCGCAGAACTGGCTAGGGTGAGCTGTGGGAGCGGGGCCCAGGTGTGGGATACCCACGCATGTGGGGGGAACACGGAGCTGATGAATCCAGGCGGCATGAGGATGCAGCGCGTTGCTTCAAAAGCGAAGCGCCAGAAAGCATATGGCAGAGGCTTGGAACTGTGTTACTATCGCACTGAGGTTTACGGAGGTGTGCTGGTTGGCCTGGGGATTCGTGTTGTGTGTTCTGAGTACATCCCCACTAGAGTCTGGATGTTTTTTACCCGCGCGGGATAGAGCTGAGCAGGGTGGTGGTGGTGGTGATGGCGGTAAGATGACGCGGCGCGGCGGTTGAGCTTCTGTTGTGGTTTCGTTATCATTTGGAAATAGTGTTGGGCGAGGCTGGACCTGCCTCACCCGGGGCGTTTTCCTCACGGCAACGAATTCTCCCTTTTCGGCGGATTGCGGACGACTGTGGCTTTTGCCTTTATCGCGTTGCGCTGAGACGCTGTCGATGTGAAAATATGGAGGTGGGGCGATCGGTGCAGGTGCAGGTGTGCTGCTGGGCCCGGACATAAGTTCATGTAATGTCAATCGATGGCGAGCAAAAGCTTCCGGACAACACTTCGTCCCACCTTATTTGTGTCGCGGTACACTCGTGGGTAACGCGCTGGGGAACGCAGTGCTTCATGGACACTTCGGGGGATATAGACGCTGCCTGTGCAAAACACGATACGTAGAGCTGGGGGGGGCTTCTGCGAGGAACGAATGAACCTGCTTAAGATGGGAGAGCGCGTGGTGTCACTGCGTTTGAGAAGGAAACATTCAGCAAAACTCAAAAGGTGGTAAATGTGTCCTGATCAGTAAGACTTTAGATAAACGGCCCCATCACCTG
This sequence comes from Volvox carteri f. nagariensis, assembly GCF_000143455.1. Taxonomy (NCBI): domain Eukaryota; kingdom Viridiplantae; phylum Chlorophyta; class Chlorophyceae; order Chlamydomonadales; family Volvocaceae; genus Volvox; species Volvox carteri. The sequence goes on from NW_003307562.1 coordinate 1,475,854, forward strand.
ACCTCCCAGCCACCAACACTGCGGTATCAACGCTAATGGGACTAGCGGCTGGTAAACCAAGATGAAAGGGGACATCCTGAAACATAAAATTGTCAGGTCGGTCCGAGTCTGCAAGTTTTGTCGCTTGCTGTCGTGTCGTGTCATGTCTGAAGTCTTCATCCCCCATCCGCACGCGTGCAGCAGCCGTGTAGCACAAACATCCAAACACACGTTCCGTACATCCCGTACATTATTCCGCGCGCAACCATGTAACATGCACAACACACACACACACGCCTGTAAGGTAGGTGGGTCGGGACTCGCAGCACGCAACTCTCCAGGTAGTACCCCTCATCCCGGTGCTACCCCTCCAGGCAGTACCCCTCTTCGCCCTCGTGGACATCCTGAAGAAGCAAGCACCCCGGGGTTATGCACATACACAACGGGGACGCCGCTTTGCAGCCGCTCCCACAGCCCCCATCCGGCGCCCTTCCTAATAGCCGACACGACTGCGGCCAATGCCATCCTCTGCATGCATGCACGCATTGTGTCCAGCCGTCGCGGCGGCCCCGACTTGCCCCCGCGACTTGCTGGCATCCCCCTGGCACAGATGCTCGCTGTCTCGTGCTCGGATCCTGACAGGGGTAGCTTCCCCGTCGTCTCCTAACGTAAAAGTTCGAATACCGGTTCCCGTCCCGAGGTAGCACGCACATCCCAGCCCGAACAGAAGCCGTTGCTGACTGCCCCGCGGCGCCTTGCCTGGGCTGTGCCTCCGCGCTCCCGCCCCCGTCATCTGGACCTCGGACCTGTAGGAGCCGCCATCAAACACCCTCCGGTGTTCGAGCCCGGAGTCACAGCGCGGAGTCACAGGAGCGGCGAGCGAACCCGGACACTACCCGGAGGTACGGAAAAGAAGAAAACCCGGGGGGACCCCCCAAGGTTCGAGGTTTCGACCCCCCCCTCCTAAACACTTAATAATACAGAGATACGTTTTCCCGGGCGGCCGGGCAGCGAGTGACATCAACAGTGCCCGACTGCGACATACCGCATGCCAGCTTGCCTCGTGTTCGTCAGTCAGTCAGTCAGTCAGTCAGTCAGTCAGTCAGTCAGGTAGTCCGGCGTTTCTTCTCCTCACCCACCCACCCACGAAACCCACCCACGAAACCCGCCTCCACCCAGTCGCCGGTTCAATCCCCAGCGCGCGCGCGTCCTTTTCGCGCGTCTTTCTTTTTTTTTTTGCGCTGTTTTTCATATGCTTCATATGCACATATGCATGATATGCTTCATATGCTTCATGTGCTTCATGAATGCTTCCTCCACAAATCCTAATAACCCCGCGGGTACCAGCGCCCCCAGCGCCAACACAGAACCTCCACCTGACGCGATATCTCAGGTAAGGCGACGTCCCATAAGCAGAGACCGTTTTACGACACCCCCCCACGACAGCAACCACCAACCGCCCTCCGCTGATCGGCACCGCCCTCCGCCGCCGTACACATGACACATGCCATGCGCATGACGAAAAGCAGTACAAGAACAAAACATTGTGTGTACAAACAAAGAAAATAGCACGACGGGGCAGTGAGGCGCTCACTCCTTCTTGGCAGACAAGCTGGGCAGGCGCTCGTACGGCGATGAGTCATCCCCGGCGGCGGACATTCCGCCGGGCGATAGCAGCCCTGCAGGGGCCGTAATGGGGCCGGTGGCGGCGTTCCCACTACCACCACCGCCACCACCGCCACCGCCGCCGGCGCTGCGGTTGCCCCGCACCGACGCGTCTGTCTTCTTGCCACTGCCTTTCCGCGAGCCCTCCCCGGACCCCTGCCCCTGCCCCTGCCCCTGCTGCCGGCCACCGCTGTGGTGCCCTCCGCCAATCAATGGCAACTCCACTCCTCCGTTGCTGCTACCCGCACCAGCCATCGCCGCCGCGCCGCCGCCACCGTCACCGGCTTGCGCATAGTCGCTGTACTCACCGTACGACAACCCCTCGCCAACCCCTCCTCCACCGCTGCCACCGCCGTAGTTCGGCTGCTGGGTCTCGGTGCTACTGCCGCTACCGCGACGCGCTATTCTTGACGACAAGCTGCCGCCGCCGCCGCCACCTCCGCCGCCGTGATCGTACCCGCCGCGGGTGTGGTACAGCGCCGACGTGACAAGCGCGTTGAAGTGGCCGCCGGCTCCGCCGCCGCTTGGCCCCCCTAGAGCTGCTGAGGAAGGTGGGAGTGGTGGTAGGTGGTGGGGCTGGTTGTAACCGAATCCTCGAAGGGTTGAGATGGGTGTCGAGGTCCCTGCTGCTACTGCCGCCGCCGCCGTTGCCGCCACCGCACCACCGCCAGCACCGCCGCTGGCCAAACCAGGCGCTTCAAGCGTGTGCAGCATCAGATGCTGTTGAGGTGCGGCCAGAGGCTGTGGTGGGGGATTGGCATGGAGGGGGGGGGGTATTTCGGCGGGCAATACGGGGTTGGAATCCGCTTCTCAAGATGCCTCAACAGAAATGTGGTGCTTCACGAAACCAGTAGGTAGTAGAGGTCGGTCTAGGGGTCATCGACAGAGCTCGTGTGTGATAGCCCCATATGCACATGTTGATTACGGAGGGGGGCCGTTGGAGGTATGCAAGTAGGAAGGGGGTAGCTGCGAAGGGAAGGATCCGGAGAAGAAGAAGAAGAAGAAGAAGAAGAAGAAGAACAAGAACAAGGAGTGGAGAAGAGCCTGAGCCCTCTACAGTATTTTGCAATCGAGGCACGGCAACACCACGAAAACGCTCCAACGCTGGTGTCCTACATGCGGGATATTGATTGTCGCACAGCCTTGGCCTTGGCGTCATTGCGTCCCCCCCCCCCAGACTCCGACCCACCTAAGCGGGGGCACAAGGACGCTCAACTCACCAGGAATTGAAATCCATACATCCCCAAACCCCACCAGTAAAACACACACACACACACACACCGCCACCGGCAGCAGTGCGCACTCACCCCGAGGCTTCCCCCGCCAGCGCCGTGAGACCCCAGCAATGCGTCCGTACAACCCTCGCCACTGCCGCCAAGACTGCTACCGCCGCTGCCCCTGGAGTTCGTCCGCCAGTCTAGTCCGTCTCCTCCCCTTCCGCTGCCGCCGCCACCGCTCCCCCGCCAGCTCCCAGGCGTGCCCGCGCCGCCGCCGCTGTGGCGGCTGCCGGTGCCGCCGGCGCCAGCGGCCCCCGGGGCCGATGCGGGGCCCAGGAGGGCGCATTTGGAGGCGGCCTCCTCCTCCTCCTCCTCCATTAGCCGACCCGAGCTTCTTGGTGCGGGAGGGAGGGGCGGGAGAGGAAAGGCGAGGGTGAGCGGGATTGGGACTGGGGGACAGCGGAAAGTGAGCTTTTGAATGAGAACGCAGCAGCAGCAGCACGAGTAGTTATAGGAAGAACAAACACTGCCAAGCTTGAGAAAATACAAGTTTTTTTCCGTGCAAGCGCATGGGTCCCGATGACTGCGCCCGTCTACGGTAGTGGCCCCCCCCCATTTCTTCCCCCAAACCCCACCTAATCCCACTACTAAAACCCTAACCCCACCTAACCCCACCCAACCCCACTACTAAAACCCTAACCCCCTACCCCTTGTTTCCGGCCGCCGCAAACAGCTTCTTGGTGTTCTTGGCCAGCCCCTGCGCGGCCTTCTTGACGGCCCTCTGGGGCACCTTGACCACTGCGGTGGTGGCTGTGCTGACGTGCTCCTCAACCACCTGGCGGGGTAGGGGAGGGGTAGGGAAAGACGAACCAGGGGAGGGGAGGGGTAGGGGAGGGTAGGGGAGGGAGAAGCGGAGGCGTGAAAAATGGTATGAAGCAAGGAATGCACGCGCAGCTGATTGAAGGAATGGCTGAATGCACGAAGGCAGGGCAGCG
>NW_003307562.1:1479810-1499351 GCF_000143455.1 Volvox carteri f. nagariensis
CACCTCCTCCTTCTCCTTTCCCCCCTCACACACACACACACTCACGCACGACGCACGCACTCACCAGTCCCACATCATCCACCACATCCCTCAAATCAAAGATGTAGCGCACGTTGGCGAAAAAGCCTTTCGAATGCCCGGCCATGTAGTCCTGTAGGTATGTAGGTCCGTATGTAAGTGTCGGGCGGGGGGGGGGGTAAAGACAAACCACTGGCGAATGAAGCAGATACCAGTGATACACGGGCAGGGTGGGGTGGGGTGGGAGGCTGGAGAGGAGCGGGGGAAATAGCGGACAGGAGACGGGGGCGGGACGGGACAACGTGGACGGCTTGTAGGGTCGGAGGGAGGTCGGCTCTCACCACCGAACACACGCGCACATGCAGCCGGGGGCCCTCCGGGGGAACCAACACCCCGACCAATCCCCCGAGGCTGCTCAAAGGTACATCAAGGAACAGGTCTGAAAGCGCGGGACTGTGCGTGTGCGTGTGTGTGTGTGTGCGTGCGTGTGCGTGTGCGTGTGCGTGTGCGTGCGTGTGTGCGTGTGCGTGTGCGTGTGTGTGTGTGTGCGTGCGTGTGTGTGTGTGTGCGTGTGCGTGCGCCCCCAAAACCCCCCCACCCCCCCACCCACCCTGGGGGGGAAGGCGTAGGCGTGAGCTAGTGCCGCCAAAAACATCTCGATGCAAATGAGGAAGTCCTGGATACCGGAAGCCACGTCTTGTTGGACGTACCACGACTCGGCCTTGATGACACCCGCATACACCAAAATGGCTATCGCGATGCCCTGTCCCATTACGGCATCATTACGTACGACAGATTTTGTAATTCCCGGTTTCTAAATTTTAGGGTTTTACACAGTCAAATCATCTCCGGGAGGTTTTAAAAGGGTGTTAGATGAGCGCAGCGAGGCGAGAAAGCGAAACGCAGGAAAGAAGGATAGGTAAGAAGAAGTAAGCAATAAGAAGCAAATACGTGTTTGCACTTGCGGCGGTGCGCCAAAAAGTAGCATGCGCCATGTTAAGCGTGTGCAAGGCAAGTCAACGCCGATGCGACCAAGAGCTTATAATTTCAATGATTTATTTCAATGATGATTGGTAGTTTATGAAAGAAGTAGCTAATACTTTTGTGTATTAGCTCCGCAATACGGGGTAATGATGAATATAAATATAAATCAGCGGCGCCCAGGACCTCACCCCCCCAGCCCCTGGCCTACCTGCCAAAACGTGACGAACACAATGGCCTTAATGCACAAGAACTTGGACAGCGGCCGAATGGGAATCAGCTCCGTGTGCATGGCCGTGTACAGCATTACCAGGCAGTAGAGCGCCCACAGCTGCGGCGGTGAGCATAGCGGGTGTCAGCGATGGGGACTTGCTAGGAGATTAGTCCTAGTGGACGCAGTAGACCTCGATAGGCGTTAGTGGGCCTTTGCTCGCTTCAGCTATCTGCCTCCCCCCCTCCCTCCCGTTTCTAATGGCTGCCGGACACTACCCAGTGGCACATACATATGCATACATACGCATACATACAGATATACATAGACACATGATAGTGTTCTCTGTTATGATGTCTGGTCTGGTGACACCTTTGTGTTAGATGAAGGTTCTGGATTCGTTTCCTGGGCAGACCCCCGACATTAATCGGGAGAATTAGGTCAACTAATTGCTGCTGAGGATTGGAGATGAGGTCTAGTTGATTGACTAAGTTTCGCATGCTGAGCTAGTGGTGATGGCTGATCTGTCTCCACGGATGCCGGGTGACTGGATGAGGCGAGGTCTAGGTAGCAGGACCAAAAAACCACCGTCAGTTGTACGGTGGAATCATCATTCACTTGTAACTTGTATAACGATGGCTTTGCAAATTACACATGCTAACTTCTTTAACGTACACATCGACATTGCTATAAGTGATCATAATTTTTTAGGCAAAATTCAACCGGTTCCTTGACACATGGTGTAGTTGGTTATCACATCTGTCTCACACACAGGAGGTCCCCAGTTCGAACCTGGGTCGTGTCATTTTTTCGCCAACACAAGCTTTGACCATGCATTTTCAGGACTTTCATACCGCACGTTGTGCAAAGGCTCTGCGCATTTGGAGCGGACGATAGCCCCCCATATACCCGTACGTACACCCGTATATATACCCGCTTCAATACCAATCCATGACCCCCCGGCTTTCAAGGACATCCCCGCACGTGCATGCGGAACTTGTAACTTATAGCAGATATACATACATACACAGAAAGAAGCAGGGGAGAGAGAGGGAAAAGAGAGGACAGGGGCGAGAGATATGGATAAGACACACAAACATACACACAGACGCACACGCACCTGCGAAAAGTTCGTCACAGCCGCCAGGTACACGTAGCTCTTCTTGAAGTTGATCTGACCCTCGCCGTACTTGTCGAAAATGTCAGTGATGAAGGCGAGAGCCGTACATATGGGCCGCAAAATGACGTAATTCAGCACCCCCTGCAGGCAGGCAGCCAGGGTAAAGAAACGTCCTTAATGACAGCCGCGTGATGACGGGCCTCCTGGATTGAAGTCACCCAAAGCTATGTGGAGGTTGCCTGCCACCACCATTTGCCCCTGACCCCCTGAAAGATATGACGGACCCAACCCAACACGACGCAAAAGCACCCAGGATGCGGTCGCCCCTTCACTTAAATCACCCCTCGCCTCTTTTCATTTTCGGAATCCGTCGTCCAGATGCTTAGGTCATCACCCCCCCACGGCCAGTTATTTCTTTGGCTTTCGCTCTGACAACTCCGATCCCCTTCCCTTTCCTGCATATGATTTCCGTCCCCCTTCTTTCCGTCCCCCTTCCCTTTACATCATGTCACCCACCACGCAACCCTCTCGCCCCTTTTGCAACGCGATGCGCCCTGCCCCCTTTCCCGCCCTGCCCCGTCCCCAACCAAGCTCAGCTTCCCCATTTCGAGCTTCTCGAGCCAGGCCCCTCTCCCTCCGCTCCCTCCCCTCGCCCACCTTCTTACACTCCCACAGAAACCGGGTACCCATATCCCAGGGCCGCAACAGCCACCCCAGAAACCACATGTGCTCCATCTGCGGCTTCTTGCTCATATGCTCGTCCAAATCGCCGTACGTGTCCTACATCGTATACATGTACATACATACGCATGCGTCGATGGATGCACGCGCACGTTCAGCCGCACTTCAAATGGTGTGCGTACAGCACACAGAGCCACAGAGCGCGGGCACATGCATGCGTTACATACATACAAACGCTCTGGGGTTTGGGATTGACATTGTGGGGCATCGGCCCCCACGGCTTTAGCCCCCACAGCCCCCACAGTGGTTCGTCTCCCCCCACGTACACACCTACTACTACTTACCAGCGCCACATGCCGCCAGCTGCTCATACACCCGCCCCATTCCGATCCACCCACAGTAGGAACCGACCTGCCCTCTCCCCACCCTCCCTCCGCTCCTTTCTTTACCTAGAACCCAATTCGCTGTTCCCTCCCCTCCCAGCCTCACCCCACCCCCCTCACCCCACCGCCCTCACCCTACTCCCCTCCCCACCTGCAGAAAAGCCATCAGGTACGCGAAGAACGAGTAGATGACAAAGGCCTCGTAGCACTCACGAATGGGGTCCAAGTACTCCCGAGCCTGAAGGAGTGAGGGGGGACCGGGGGCGGGGGGCAGGGCCGCGTGGGGCGGAGGGGGGGGCCGGGGCCGGGTTTGCCCACTATGGGTCCACATCTGTAGGGCCTTCTTCTCCGGACCCCATATGCCTCCTCCCAATCCCTTAATCAATCCTGGTGGTGGTTGTGGCGGTGGTTGTGGTGGTGGTTGTAGTGATGATTGTAGTGGTGGTTGTAGTAGTTAACAGCATTATATATAAGCCCATCCGGGCGCGATGATGAGCAGCAGCTGATGATGATGATGAATGAATCCTCAAGGTCGCGACTGCTGCTGTAGCTGCTGCTGGTGCTGCTAAACCTCCGCGGTTGCTGGTGCTGCCGTAGTGGCCGTAGAGGTTACCAATGTGCACTTAGGTAGAAAAACGCCGCTGTTCCGGTTGCTAGTGCCGCTAATATTATTGCTGCCGTTGCTGCTACTGCCCCTCTTGTAATACCCTTGTCCCTCCTCCTCCTCCTCCTCCTCCTGCTGCTGCTACTGCTACTGCCGGGTGATGCTGCTCCCCAGGCTGCTACCCCTCATCCGCACTCCCGCTGTTCCTCCCCTCCTGCTACCCTGGGGACCCCCTACCACAGATCGCAAACATAAACACAAACCCGACCCCACCCCACCCCTTACCCACCACCAAGTCTCATCCCATCCCACCTCCCGCCCCGTCCTTCCTGACCACGGTCGCAATCGCCCCTCTCAATTATGGAAGGCGCTCATCCCCTCCCCTCCCCTCCCCTCCCTTCAACATTCCCCGCTCCCGGCGAGCCCACTTTATCCACCCTCTCCTCCTGCTACCTCCCTGCCCCCGTTCCCATCCCCAAGCCTCTGTAACCCTCCCTTCCTTACACGCCCCCTTCCTCCCGGAAAAGCTCCCACTGTACGCAATTTGCATGTAGTTCCCGCCCCGCCCCGCCCCGTCCTGCCCCTCTAGGTGTCCGTTTCCTGCCTTTTGGAACCTAAGCGCGAACCAGGCATCCACCGCGTAGATGGGCACCATCAGCAGGATCCGGATCACGTGCTTTTGGAGGCGTGGTTGAGTGTAGTACTCGGTGTGCATAGCGATCTGCGTGTGGAAGAGGGGGGATTAGGGTGATGGGGGCTCAGGGTGATGGGGGATTAGGGGGATGGGGGATTAGGGCGATGGGGGATTCGGGTGATGGTGGGACAAAAGTGAAAGAAGAAACTGCCGACGGTGGCCAATGAACCAGCTGCGGGTGTCAGGAAGGGGGACGGAGGGTGCAGCATGTGGGTGAATGGATGGGTCATGTATGGGTGGGCGGATTGGGTGAGAGGAAATGTGGGGAGAAAGTGGGCCGAGGAGGACGAGGAGGGGGGAAAAGGAAAACCCCGCACGGGCAGGGTAACGAGGTGGGGCGAGATGACGTGGGCTGTTGGTTGGCGATAAAGAGGTAAGGAACTCAGGCGAGGGAAAGGGGGTAACGAGGGCGGCCCAGAGGGTTTCAGGGATGACGCTCCCGTACATGTAGGGGAGCTGAGACCCGCTGCGTTTGTTTGAAAAGTGCAATGAGGCACAATGCAACGCCTGGAGCTTATAGGGTGCCACGCACCTCGTAAATGGAGATGGGCATGGAGAGGATGACGAAGATGCCGCCGATAAACCATGCTGCGCGGGCGGGACGTTAGGTGGGGATAGACGAGGGGTGTAAGTTTCGCGTTCAGGTGTTGAAGCTGTCGATGTGATGGTGCGTGCGAGATGAAGTGATGGTAATGTGAGAAAAGGTGCAGGATTCGACCGTACCTTGATAATGTACATCGTAATGCTGCTTCTGGAACTCCCAAATGGTCAGCGGCAACGCCATAAAAGTGAGCAGGCATAGGGTCCACCATAGCTGCGCAGTGCAAAGGCCGGGAAGTTGCGTCTTTGAAGTGCCTGCTGAGCTTGTGCGCAGTCACTACGACTTGACGACATAGCAGAATACCTCACCAGCCTGAAATAACGACGCAGCGGCCACGCCATTCAAGTGCACCTAGCGACGTGACCCCACCAGACAAAAGTTCCACCAAAAGCGATCTGATGTAATCTTTCAGGAAGCTGTTCACTCCGAGCATGTCACGTAGCCACACGTTGGGGATATGCCTGCCCAAGGGACTCACACGGATTTAACATATCCCGATTTGGCACTTCCTCCAGCAGTGACATAACAACTATGTAAAGGGAGATACATAGATGTTAACTAATGCCTCTGAGATAATGCAAAATGTGCTATTTTCTTTCTCCCGTACCCCAAAACCGTTGTGTTGGAAGAGGGCAACCGTTGGCGCGCAAAGGCATAATTGGAGAGGCCCAACTTATGCGCGTGCTTTTGTAATGTTTACACTTCAGGCTTGCTTCAGGCTTGTAGCCGGTACCTCCTGGTATAGGGCTGAGACGAGGTTAAGCGTACGTCTTAGGTTGCGACCTGCTCACGAAGTGACAGAAAGTTTTAAACCTAGACTGATTTTCATTAGTTCTTAGTTGCTCTCTTAATATACATAGCATAAGGAGAAACCCACAAGGGACCTGGCTAGCTGATGCTCCATGCTGTCAATTATGCATAGACCCAGCCCAAAGTGGGGCTAAACTAAACTCTGATATTGCTTCCTTGCATTGCTTCCGTTTGAGGCTTCTCCTTGGGGTGAAGGCACTTGTTTTGTGGCATCCTTATAGCCGTAGGACCTAGCCTTCCATGGCTTTAACAATCGCCAAACCCCAGCTATCAGTGAGCAACAAGCCAGGATTTTCCGTATGGAACTCAAATCAGCCTCCCATTCAGCCAAAGTTCAATGAAGCCGGGCGCCTACCCGCCGGCCTGGCTGCGTACCGAGGCGCTGTTGACGACCTTGACGATTTAATCTTGAATGAGGATAAGCTGCACGCGGAAGCGACTGATGTTCACCTGGAGACACCCCTTCACATCGGTGCGACATGGGGCCAGCTAGCGATTGTCAGGGTAAGTCTCTTCATCCTTAGTGCCATTACGGATCTGAGCCACACCAACAAAAACATGGCCTTGATATGGCGTCTTTCTGAAGCTACGGGTCCGCCCTGCTGGACGCCGTTTTTACCTCCACAGCGCACCACATCTCTGACCCCCACCGCTCTGCAGGACTTTTCCGCATACCCCGAAATTCGCTCTGTTAGTGACCACATTTTAGTCATCGTGTCATGCTGAACCCTAAAATCGGTAACCCGTCATTGCCTTGCAGTCATCCCTCCTTCCCTCCCTCAAGACGATCGTCCTTCAGCTTTTCCCTAATCAGCTTACCTCGTTCTCGCCAGCTCCCCCAAAACAAGCAAACAAGTCAATCCTCCACCCATCATCCCATCCAAAATTCCAAACCCAACCTCTCCCCCACACCCCAAGTCCCCCACCCTCTCTATTACGCCGCCCCGAAACCTAAAACCCCATCTCTCGCCCTCCCCTTCTCGCATCCCCTTCTCTGCCATCAGCTCCTGGTTCGTGACCACGGCGTCAACGTTGACCCGGTCAACTGGGAGGGCTGGACGCCTTTCTTCTGCGCCATCTCCCGTTCCCACATCGAAGTGGCGGACTACCTGATCAACAACGGCGCCAATCTGTACCACACCACGGCCTCGGGCATGACCGCGATGCATGTCGCGTCTTGGTTCGGCCAACGAGACTCGATAGAGTACTTGCTGCAGAAGCGCGCGCCGCTGCACACCGAGAACATGTACGGAGTTACGCCCATTGGAATGGCGCGACCTGGGCCCATCAAGCGCATGATGTGAGGATGGGAATGGGGAAATGGATGGCATAGAAGGGGTGGAGGAATGGCATGGGAAGGGGAGGGGAAAGAACTGGGTGGGAGGAGGAAAATCTGTCACGAGAGGTGTTGGGGGGGGAAGAGGGACGGGGCGTGCCTTCCCCGCAGTAGTACCTGGCCCTGGCTGGTCGGTGTTGGGCGGGGGGCCGCCAAGTACCCCTGGGGGGGTACTTGGCCCACGATCATGCCCTCGCTCTCCATCCATCGGCCCCACTGCACAGAGTATATAGGGTCTTCATATCACCACTTGATGTCTACTCAATCTTAAATCACTTAGGGTTTTCCACTTAATGTTTACTCTCTTTTCACTGAATGCCCAGCTGCTTTTGTTGTTATCGTTGTAACTATTTTGCCCCCTTCCCCCCTCCCACTCCCCCTCCGCCTCTCCTCGACCCCCCAATAAAAAACAGTTTTAATGCTCTGGAGGAGGCGGATAAGGACAAGCACTGAGGCGGACTGGATCGAGGGCTGGGTGGGCCCGATGCGGCCAAATCGGCGTTACGGGGAGCAGTACCACGGTAGCCGTACTGAGAGGGGGCTGCGCTGCGCTGGGCCGGGGTTCTTTTATGTGATGGGCTCGCGCCATGAGCGGAGGTTTGCTGGATGAGCTGGGTCGAGGGCGGCTTGCAATGGGTGGATTTGGGTTTGCTAGGGTACGGCTGGGTAGGGTATGTTGCAGGAGGCAGCAAGTTGGGTTGATGGGGGCCTGCGGGTGTTTGTAGTCGATATGAAGAACTGCGAGTTCTGCGGATCTGGATCTCCCCCTCTGCCATAATCATGTGGACTAAGCTGTGGGAGAGACGGGCGCTAATGAGCACCGGTAGCAATGCGGGTGGTAATGGTGGTCCTCTGGGCTTTGCTGGGCTGGGGGTGATGAGGTGTGCGGGTTTATGTTTGACGGGTGATGGGTGTATGGCGGGTGACGGGTGACGGGTGATGGGTGTATGGCGGCACGTGACCCGACGCCGACGCGGCTCCAGATCCGCCTGCAGGTGGGGCACTGCCAAGTGTTTCATCCTTGTGTGGGCAGTAATAGTCACCTAGCCATCTGTGGCCCTGTGTTGAGGCCACGTGTTGTGCGGCCGGTCGATCTGTCTGACTGTCTGTCGGTCGGTCGTAACATCAAATCCCTTTCTTCCATCCTACCCCAAGTGTAAACAAACAAAAAAACACGGTGGCCGTTGGACCTCCAATTCTTCAACTAAAATTAAACAGTGGAGTAATAAGTAAGCAGTGTGAGTTGCAGCGATGATTTTCATTCTCGCAAAAAGAAAATTTATTTTATCACGGCGTAGCATCCATGCAGTGTCCCGCTTGTACGCCCGGCACAGCACAGCACAACACAGCACAGCAAACTCAGATACGAAATGGTAAGTTTCTTAGGTGCTAGACATCGAAAGCTTAAGGGGAAGTGATAGCCCAGCTACGGTGGCGGCGATGCTGGTTTTGGGCAGTAAGCTGGCCAATAGTAAAAGGGACTGGCTCCAGTCGGCGACTGGGGGAAGCGTCACATTATAACTTACTTGGCCGCCGGTCTGCAAGGCCTCGGCATCGGCGGCTGGTTTAGAGACAAGGAAGAAGAAGGATACTAAGCTTACAAATACTGGAGCAGGGATACCTTTAAAACAGTCTGGCAAAGCTAAACCATAAAACCCCGTAGTTGTGAGCACCAGTCGCTTACAACTAGAGAACGATTATTATGATGCGTCTGATACTGTCTGATCACGGACATATGTTGCACTACCTGTACCAGGAACGCCAGTTTGTTATAAAAGGTACAAATTCCGCACGGGGTCCGTCAAAGCCGGAGACCACGGACTATATATTGTTGGCTTAGATGCGACGGAGCGAAGCGACCGGAGCTCCTAAGGCTGGTTCTGTGGTACTGTCGTACAACTGGGTCGCAGTGGCGACTTAATTCTTGCTGCTCTCCTGGTGAAGTCATTCTGCCTTCACGCAGAAGAGCATACAGCCTTGTCCAACTAGTCAGCGTGACAGGCTGTACTTGAAGCCTTACTAATTCAAGTTCCGATCTACATTTGTTCAAGTTTCTTACGGTTCCGATATTATTATTTTTCAATGTCAACTATTAACATCGAAAGTCCATATGGCCAGCGACGAGAAAACTGTAGGTTTTCTGAGTAAAACGGAAGAAAACCCCAAGGTTTTCGGTGTATTTGCAGAGAGCATACTCGGTTGAATGTCGTTGGTGCGTACGGCTGGACCGTACAGGGCTAGGGTAAGTCGCAGGAGTGCGACGAAGAGAACAATTTCGCGAGTTCATAGCGTCAGAGAGTACTGACAAGTTTCCGCTGCGGCTTCTGCCTAACCTACAGGCTCCAGAAGCAGAGTCGCTCGGTAACCAGGCTCGCCCCCTCCCACGGAAGCAAGCACAACTTTCCTGCCTGCAAGGTACCCCTCCGTCTGTACGACCCCGAAGCGGTACGGCAACTAGTCAAGAAAACTCTTTCATTGTCCAATTTAAGCGAAAACCGCGTGAAAACTGTGTTTGCAGGCCGTATGAAGGTGTGGTTGTGAAGAGGCCATGAGACCACATGACCCGTTACAGGACAGAACCCCCATACGACCACACGGATGTGGATCCACGATCAAACCATTCCCAGAGTGAAACACATGACATTCAAGCTACTCGGTGGCCTTTCTCCTCCTGCTCATCATCATCACTACCACCACCACTACCACCATCACTACCACCATCACCTACGCTTAAATGCATTTAAGCATATGCATGTATGAAACGAGAGCCCGAGTGAGCCCAAAACATGGCCGGTAGGTGCCACGTGCGAGAGAAACCCCAAAGCACGCAATTCATGCGTGCCATTTTTAAGTGCTGTGTGGGTAATGGCCTAAGTGAATGAATCCCATCTTCACGTATATACATGTATGACCAGAAAAGTCCCCAGTGAGCGGGTGTAGATGTGGTGGATGATGTGATGCGATGCAATGTGCCCACGCGCACGCCCACGCGCACTGTGGGGCTCCAACGGAGGACACTAAGCACAGCACCGCACACACAATTAAACACCCACGACGCGGCACATATGCAGGCGGCTGTGTGTACGTCTGTACTCTCATCCAATACACATATACGTGTGTTGCGCCATACACGCAAATGTAATGAGGCCGCGGTGTGAGGGCCATACATAAAAAACCCTCCTACACACATCCATCCACACACATTATGCATGCCCACACGCGATCCACGCACAGCTTAGGGTTCGGGTTAGTACTGCGTTAAATGTCCGTCCCTCTAAATGTGTGGCTGCACCACACCACTGCATACCACGACACTACTCGTATAGCTTACACTGCCTGCCGTACATTGCACCTCCCCCCCCCGCGTAGTTGGAAACCAATAATTCCTCAATTGGCATCCGAAATCATCATACGAAAAAACACACGTAGTTTGAAAGTCACAGGTGATGGGCTTGGAAGTCTGTCTAGCTGGAAGTTTGTCTATCTGTCAATGTGTATGTGTGCGTTTCTTTCCCCATGAATCCATATGAAGCCTCCCTTCCCGCACAGCCATGTGTTGTTCCTGCCTGGCCGCCGTCTGCACGATGTTATTGATGCATTCCCTAACGCCATTGACACCACCACCACCATTATCACAACCCAATTATTACAACCACTTCCATTACCCGCCCCAACCCCAGTCGCTACAGAGAGCAGCCGGAGGACTCAGAACGAGGAAAAGAGAACGCCAGCTTCTTAGCACAACCCGGCACACGCCTCGGTGTCCGATTCACTGTTGTCCGTACCTTTTCCTTCGTTTTGAAGCCTGGAGCTCACCCGACCACATACCAGGACATACAAGCCCGCAAAGTACATTTATTATATACATTTAACAATTAATAATATTGTTATTATCATTATTTGTATGCCATGCCACCGCAAATTGCAAAGCACCTTTGAAGCCATTTCGCGCTTCAAAAATTGATGATTTTTTCTTGTCTTGATAAGAGCTGTAACAGCACCAGCGCCAGTATCAATATCGGCCGAAGAACAGAATACGCTGTCGACTTACAATAAAAAAATCACGAAAGGCTGAGATGGGCAAACGCTTACTAAGGTGCGATCTCGCTTGTCGGAAAGTGCGGTGGTTCTCGATTGCCATAAACCCATCAGGTTGTGCACATCAACATTAACATCAAAAGCGATCACATCGGAGCATTTCGCCGCGACGGTCCCTCTTCCCCCCGGGCAAAAGGTTCGGTCGGGCCTTCAGAGCTTGATTGCATCCGCGAACAAAACTTCTTGACAATAGCAAGTGCTTGCTTTTGTATCATGCCTCTTTAATCTTACCACTGAGCTCATTCACTGCAGCGCATTCATGCATCCATCCGTACGTCCGCCATGCATGTGCAGCTCACTTTCTTCCCTATAGCCCGTTGGAAGCCTCCGGATATCTTGCAGGACAGCCGAGACTGTTAAGCGGTTTTTACTGCTTGTTACGGATTGTAGGCTGTACACTCAGGTCTTCTGCCATTTGCCGGCCAACCCGTACACTCACGTCTTCGCCGACTTGGCGTCCACCCCGTACACTCACATCTTCTGCCATTTGCCGGCCAACCCGTACACTCACGTCTTCGCCGACTTGGCGTCCACCCCGTACACTCACATCTTCGACCGCACGGCGGCCACCCCGTACACTCACATCTTCGACCGCACGGCGGCCACCCCGTACACTCACATCTTCGCCGACTTGGCGTCCACCCCGTACACTCACATCTTCGGCCGCACGGCGGCCACCCCGTACACTCACATCTTCGACCGCACGGCGGCCACCCCGTACACTCACATCTTCGGCCGCACGGCGGCCACCCCGTACACTCACATCTTCGGCCGCACGGCGGCCACCCCGTACACTCACATCTTCGGCCGCACATCGGCCACCCCGTACACTCGCCACCTTCGCCTTGAAGACCGCTGCTGCTCCGAAGCCTGGCTGTAAGAGCTCCGCTGCCACCGCCACCGCTGCCAGCGGCAGCGGCTGCCCCGCCAGGTAAATCCGCCGCCAATGTCGCGACGGCTGCGGCGGCAGCCGCTGCTGCGGCAGCGCGCGACGCAGCCGTACGTCCCGCCGGCTGTGTTGGTGGCGGCAGCAGCTGCTGCTGGGTTCCGGAGCCAGCTCCGACAGCGGGGAGCTGCGAGGGGGTAGCGGCGGCGCCCAATCCTGACGGCTGCGATTGCAGGGCGAGGTTGCTGCCTCGGCGGAGGGCCACCTTGAACGGCTCACCGCTGGCGGAGAGGGAGAGCTCCGTCGTGGCGCTGCCGAGGCTGGCGGCGGAGGCGGCGACACTGGCGGAGGCGGCGACGGCGGGCAATTCCGGGTTGCGCCCCGGCGAGCGCCGCGCCCCGGGTCGCTCCGACGGCAGTAACGTCCGCTGCGGCGGCCGACCGGCGGCGGCGCCGCTGCAAGGGTCCTGTACGATGCTGTCGTCCAGCACGGCAGCCCTGGCGACGCCGCCGCCAAGCCGTTGCCGCGGCAATGCCGCCAGGGCTTGGGCACCCCCCGTAGCCCGCGGTAAAGGGCAATACGGACCCGCGGGTGTCAATTGGCCGGGTATGGATGTACGGGATGACGTGACCGGGCCGGCCGGCTGCGCAGCCGCCGCCGCCGCCGCTGCTCCTGCCGCCGCTGCTGAAAGCGTCGGCGGGCGCGGCGGCGACGCAGGGTCCATTCCGGCCTTGAGCTCCGAGGCCTGAGGCGCGGTGGTCACTGTGATACCGGGGCCGCCGCCGCCGCCGGTGACGGCGACGGCCGCCACCGCCGCTGCCGACGGCTGAAGCATGGCGGCGGCAGAGGAGTTGGTCATGGAGCGTTGGCGCTCCGTGGACGAGCGCCGTACCGCAGCTCCGAGCCCCAGGCACTCGTTGGGTTCGCTTCCGACGCTAGGTGCACGACGCAGCTCCGGTAGAGCGCTAAAATCGCTCCTCCCCAGCTGCGCCAACATCTGACAACCACTGTCCACGGACCGCCGTCGTGCTATCGACGTCGTCGGCCCCGAAACCGGGGGTCGTACAGGGCCTCTCGTCGCCGCCGCCGCCGCCACCACTGGCGGCTTGATATCCGTCAGCGTCAAACCGCTAGTCGAAGCGGACCGGAGATTTACCGAAGACCGTCGAGACGCACGACGCTCAACCGACGGCGTCGGAGACCCGACGCCGCGATCTGGCGCCGCCGCCGCCGCCGCCGCTGCCGTTGCCGCCGCCGCTGCCGACAACCCCGTCGCGGATCCCGATGCAACCTCCGACAGCGCCGAGCTATGACTGCAATGCCGTACAATCCCGTTACCCTGGCGGCCCAGGGACGTCCAGTCGAAGGCATGAGCGCGACCGCCGCCACTACCGCCGCCGCCGCCACTACCGCCGCCACCGCCGCCACTACCGCCGCCACCGCCGCCACTACCGCCGCCACCGCCGCCACTAAATCCGCCGGGACCGCCAAGGGACTGTAACGCCGACGCTAGCAGCGAATCCGAAACCAAGGAGCTGCCGGAAACTGCCGCCTGTCGCAGATGCTCAATCGCCATGTTAAGGCCTGTCTCGGTGTCCAGAAGACCGAGCAAATTGGGGGCGAGTACGCCGTCTCCTGCTGCCTCCGCGGCGGCCTCCTCTATCGCCGCCAGTCGCCGCTTGGCGGCGGCGGCCAAGTCGTCCAGGCCATCCACCTGCAGTGGCGGCGTGGCGGCATCGGTGACTAAACCCAGTTGACAACCAGGATAAGGTCACGGCGTGTTGTAGTACGATAAGTACGGCAGAAGATGCGGCATTTAGACAGCGCTACCAGGCCGTGGTTGGTGCGATGGTGAGGTGGTATGTTTAGGAGTGCGAGTTCGTACAAGCGCATTTCAACACGCGCGTTGCGTATCGGGCATGTGTGCCTCGCCGTGTGCGTGTGTATGTATGTATGTATGTGTGTATTTGTTACATATCGATCCATACCTGACGCTGGCCAGGGGCATCTAACCGTAAAAACCCCAACGGGAGCGACCGCCGAAACACTCTCCTTCCTTGTGGGGGGAGAGGCGCGTGAGGGACCACTATCCCCACGTGCTCGACCGAGGGCGTGGGCCCCCGCGTTTCCCCCTTTTGTCAAGAGGAAAGAGTGGCTACCAGGGCCCTCAAACGACCAACCTCAGCACGCGCTGTGGCACGCGCTGTATGAGTATGTGTGTGTTTTGACAGTCGTGAGGATACGGAAATCCTCAATGTCTCTACTTAGCATGCTTACATACATACATACGCACGTGCGGTACATTCCTCATCCACCTGCTTCTCGGTTTGCTTCAGGAACTCCAAAGCGGCACGCAGCTCCATCGCAAGTCGCACTTCCACTTGCTGTACGCGTGCCCGTACGGCGTCTCGCACCGCCGGAAGCGCATCGACTCCTAACCGTCGTACGACAGAGTCAAGCAGCCCCAGCAGCATTCCCAGATGTCCGGCCGACAGAGGCAGCGACTGCGGCGACGCCGCCGTCGGTCGTCCGCCCCCGCCGTCTCCGTTCAGTGCCGCTTGCCGAGCTCCGCCGCCGCCGCCCCCGCCGCCGCCATCGTCACCGCCGCCACCGCGACCGCGCTGGGACGTGTTCGCGGAGGCGTAAGTCTGCATTGCCGTTGCCGAGGGCGCCGCAGAAAGCCGCCCGCCCTGACTCGATCCACGGGCCCGGAGGAGGAAGTCCGACCCATGGGTCGCTGCTGCGTCTCGCTCCGCATCCAGCGCCAGTGCCAGCGTCTGCAGCGCCCTCCCTACCACCTCGTCCGTCAGAACCTGTCGGCGCTGCCACTGATCGCGAGATGCCCTGGCGATCAGCCACGCGGGCGCCGTGGACAGAAATGGGTCGTAGCTGCCGCCGCCAGCGGCGGTGGCGGCGGAGGCAGTGGAAGCCTCCCCGCCCTGCCGTCGAATCTGGCTCGACGGTGCCGTATTTGCGCCGCGGCTGCGGCCGACGGAGGCGTAACGATGCAAGCGGCGCGCTCCTGCCACCGCCGCTGCCGGCGGGTCGGCGCTGCCGCCGCTGCCGCCGAGGTCTCCACCGCTGGTTATCACTTGCCCGTGGGCGGCACCGCCGCCCCCGCTGTTGCCGCCGCCGCTGACGGAGGCGGTGGCAATGGTTGCGGAGGTGCTTGTGACGTGAGTTGGGACGCTGCTGACCGTTTGAAGGGTCCCGACACCGCTGCCGCCACCGGGCCCATCACGACTGTGGCCCTCCATGCTAGCGTTGAAGCGGCGCAATAAGCTGGCAAGTCCCAGCAGGCCGCGCTTCGGCGGCTGTACGGCAGCGAGCTCCAACGGGTCTTCGTCTTCTGCCTCCATGGTTGCCGTACCGGCCACCACCGGGACGGCAAACGGCGACAAGACCGATGGCTTTATCGAATCTCCCCCGCCGCCAGCGGGATGTTGTACGGGGGGAGTCGGCGGAGCTGGCGGCGGCGGTGGAGGTGGCGGCGCCGTCGGCGGCGGCGGCAGCGGCACAGGAGCTGCTGTGGCGGCTGCCGTCGGCGAGGGTGATTCTGGTGTACTGATCTGCATTTGCTGGGTTGCAGCCCGAACAGATTCCTTCCTGGATTTGGATCTGGATTTCGTTGCTGAAATGGATTCAGAAACCTGTCGCCCTTGTGCGTTTGCCTCCTCACCTGTCGACCCACGGGTCGCCTGCTCCGGGACGGCTTCAGACCCACGGGTTGCTGTTTCAGAACCGCGGTTACTCGACACAGAGTTTGCTGTACTTGTCCTGGCCATCCCGAGTGATGCGCCAGCCGACTTCACACTGCTCGACCCATGGGTAACCGACTCCCCAAGGACTGACCCAGGGGTCGCTGGCAGGCCCCCGCGTGACACCCGCCGAGCCGCCGCTGTGTGCTTCTCCTCCTCATTCCTGTTATCCAAGTTACTACCCATATCCTGTCGTACAACCCAACCATCAATGAACTCCTGCTCACGTAAGCTGCCATTCGTACCAACCGCCCCTGGGCCGCTCGCATTGGCGAGTCTCGACGAGCCCTCGCCCCGCCGTCGGAGACTGACCGAGCGGCGCTGGGACCTGTGGACCGCCGCAGCGACAGCTTCAATGGCAGCATTCACACCGGGAGAGCTAGCATTGGCAGCATTGGCAACGACAGATACTGTCGACACCGCCGGCGCCGCCGACTCCGACGCCGCCGACCCGGGAAGAACGGCATCCAAGCTGGCGGCGGTGTTCACCGTATCGAGCTGCACATCCGGCTCCAGTTGTACTGCACGGCTGAAAGCGTCGATGCCGCGGCCGTCACGACGCGTCGACGCGGATTGTTTCAATGTAGTATCGTTTGTTCGGCCGACAGTAGAGACACCAGTGGCGGCGGCGGCGGCGGCGGCTGGGACGACAGCTGCAGCAGCAGGTCTTGAATGAGGCAGGGGATCCCTGGAGATCCAACCACCGGCGGCGCCGCCGCCAGGGCTGGTCGGGACGCGCGGCGGCGAGAGGAGCGACGGGTGGCTGTTTGCGGCCTCCAGGAACGAGGTCCAAGACGAGCTAGATGTCCCGCGGGATGCCAGCACCGGCGTGTCGGGGCCGCTGCCGTCGCTGTTGCCGCCGCCACCACCGTCATTTACGACATTGTCGTACGGCCCAGTGGTGCTGCAGCCAAATGCACGGATAATGGCGGTGAGCTCCATCTCTTCATCGCTGCTGCTTAAGCCGCCGCCGCCGCCATCATTGCCGTTTTTGTGGTTGTACGACGTACCTGGCGGCAGTGGCGGCGCCATCACCGCAGCTGCCACGGTGGCGGCTGTGGTGCCGCCGCCGGGTTCGTCGTCGGCCGTACTGGCGGCATGGACCCCGGCGGTAGCTGTGGTGGACTCGACGGCTCCTGTACGGTAAATGCCTCCCGCCGCCGCCGCCTGCTCCCCTAGCGCCAACTCCGATGCGCTGTGCTGGATCCAGGATTCGAAATCGTAGCAGCCGGCGCTGCTGTACAGTCCGAATGTTGCGTCGCCGTACATCCCCCACACCCAGCCGCCGTTGAGCAATTGCTGGTAGCGCTGAAACAACCTCTCCTTCAAGTTTTAAACCGAATCAAGAGCGAAGGGACGTTCCTGCTGTTATTTCGGTTGTAATTGGTTGTTGGTTCCTGGGTCTATCTGGGTCTTATGTCCCTCCGGTTTCCCCTCCATCTCTGGGCCAAGAGTCATGACTTGCCTAACTGACTGAAATACGGGTGATTGAAATACACAAGCGGCAAGGACACACGTTCAAGCAACACAAGGGACCTAGTAATCCTCCTCCCCCCTCCTCCTCCCCCCTCCTCCTCCCCCCTCCTCCCCCCTCCTCCTCCCCCCTCCTCCTCCCCCTCCTCCCCACTCCTCCTTCCCCTCCCCCACCTGAACCATATCTCCCGACTCCGGATGGTCCTTGCACACCGCCGCCAGATCTCGCGCCGCCAACACGATGACATCGGTGGGCCCCAGGGCTATGGCGGTATGTGTACGGCGCCTTGCGCCCAAATCTGGCAGTAGTGCTAGCTCACCAAACATATCCCCAGGCCGTAGCACCGCCGAAACGTCCCCTGTCAGCGACTTGAGCAGTACACAGCCCTACAAGGTACCGGTGAGGGGGGGGGAGAAAGGGGGGGGACCAGAGCGGCTTCCAGAGTTTGGGTCTCGTGACTTCGGACGGGGTGGGGGGGGACTTGACGGCGTTTATGAGGTTTGCGTATTAAGAGCCTGGGCTGCCAAGACTTGACGCGCCACCACAGTTCTTCCAAAAACTACTAAAAACTTACATACACACACATAGATACATACATAAATCACCCGCGATGTCGCTGAACCAATGACATCATCCTCGCCTCCGCCGACAGCAAGCAGTCGCTCACCCCACCTCACCCGACGTACGACAAACATGTCCCGCCCCGCGTCCAGGGCCCGGTAGATGACCTCCCGGGTTGTGTAGCAGGACAATGTCAGCCGCGACTGCGTTAAGGAGAGGGAGGGGAAAAAGGGGGGAAGCGAGGGGAGGGAACTTAAAAAAAACACTTTTTGTCGAACGTTCAGGTCGACAAAGAAGAGGGGGGAGAAGGGGAAGCGAGGAGAGGATGCGGCGCCTTGGAGGTGGTTAGGATTTGGGGGTTTTAGGGCAAAGGACGGAACAGACACAAAGGGCCTGCTGCGATTGCAGACCACCCCGGGGGCCACCACGTGGGGGCATGGGTTAGAATCCAGGGGGACAGTGCCGTACGGGCAGAGGGGTAGTGCCGTACAGCGTCGTCGTACAGGGGGGTTTAGTGGGACAGGAAGGGAAAATGACTTAAGCCCCCTGGGTGGTGTGTTGCGGGGTAAGCGGGGGGATAACTCCAGACGAAAACCCCTTCTCCCCTCCCCAAACTTCATAACCCACACTTCCACACACCACACATATACCCCATATCCATTTTCCCCCTTCCGCCTTTACGAAAGCGGTTTGGTACTTGGTTCGGTCGGGATTTTATCCTTTGCTGCTGCTGCTGCTGCATCCATCCTCCTCAGATTCCCCCTCTTCCAGCCCGCTAAGGCGCACTGGGGCCCCCTTCTGTTGTATCACGTCTTTTCCAGAAAAGAACCGATCGGCGGATGTCAGATCCCGGGATACCCGGGACACCACAACTTCACCCCTCAATCCCCAAACCCCCGAACCTGCAGCGCCGCCAGGAAGGGTTCATCACAGCCTAGAAACAGCGGCAGGTGGTTGAGCGCCGTACTGTACAACGACCATTTTATGTCCTCCAACAGCCCACGTGGCAATTCGTACAGCACCGAGTCAGCTTCCGGTCCTGAGAGGGGGGGGGGTCGGGTGGGTTGCAGACCGGCACGAGGGTGAGTGGGCGTTAGCTGTGGCGGGTGTTAGCTGTGGTTTGTATGTAGCTGTGCGTTTGTATGTATGTAGCTACGTGTTTGTGTGTGTTTGTGTGTGTTATATATGCTCAGCTCACATGCATGCGGCGTAAGAGGCAGCTCTTTGAACTCCCGGCTTGTTTCCTGCCCCACCCCCTAAAATCCCATCTCCCCAGCTTTGCCCCATCCGCCAGTGTGCCTGCCCCATCTTTCCCCCCCCCCCAC